>NW_013528248.1:604683-619643 GCF_000836215.1 Papilio polytes | reverse complement strand
TGTTCGGTATGAATCCTTATCCAAATACATTTATTTGTCAAGGGTTTCCACATTTTTACCATAACAATTGACAATTGAAAGTATAGTAACAATTAAGTAATGAATCTACATTGACTGACACCGACATCAAAGTAATAATAATTGTACAATATAGACATAACAGTTACAATAAGGTAGGTTTACTATTTTCATGGAATTATTTCGTTACTTTTTAGTGTACTGTTTTTTTGAGAATATTTTGTTTTTGGTGTATTTTGTTTTGTTTTTAGTGCATTTTGTTTTGTTTTTAGTGTATTTTGTTTGGAAGTCGGTTTTTATTTTTATTAATTGATAATTTGTTTTATTGTTTTTTATCCGGTTGTCGATGGATGAAGAAAGGGAAAGATAGGGACTTATGGAAAAGGTTGGAGGAGGCCTATACCCAGAATCGGGTCCAGTTACTGGAATTAAAAGGCTATAAAAAAAATTACCTCGTGGTGTATTAAACTTGACAACTAACATTGTACCTTTCAAAGAAGTTACCAGTGAAAAAAATGTTGTTCACTACGTCTATTAAATTGTATGAAATAATCTTTGAGTAAAATAGTCTATAAACAATACAAAGATATAAAGGGCGACGATGACTGGAACATAAAGATATCAGGGTTGCAACAAATCATCATCATCTTTCTCCTTATCCTCCTCCCGTAAGGTCGGCGCAACAGGTTTTTGTCCTCCACATAACTCTATCATACGTCATCTCAGTCATCACTTCCCTTTTGATCATGTCACCTTTTACGCAATCCATCCGTCTCTTTCTAGGTCTACCTTTACCGATGTACCCTTCCACACTCATAACTAACGTTTTCCTTGTAACATGCGATTCATCCCTCCTTATAACATGCCCATACCATGCTAACCTTTTACTCCTTACCATCTCTACTACTGGGGCTACTCCCATCTATATATCTATAATAATATTATAAAGAGGAAAGATTTGTATTTTTGTATGTATTGATATAACTTAAAAACTACTGGGCCGATTACAACAATTCGTTCACCATTAAAAAGCTAAATTATCGCTTTGTAACATAGGTTAAAATTTCACATAGACAAATCGCGAGTAACAGATAAATACTAATACCATAAAGAGGAAAGATTTGGGTTTTTGTACATTTTGAAATAACTCAAGAAACACTTGACTGATTACCATCATTTAAAAGCTATGTTATTGAGCAATATAGACTATATTTTTACTATTTTACTTATAATTTAACGCGGGAAAAGTTGCGAGAACCAGTTACTAAACTGTAAAGGAAAACGTTTGAAAATCCCTGGTTTCCAATGCATTTATTCAGAGCGGTCCCGTACCTGGGGATTCTAATCTACATTTACGCAGTTTCATCCGATGTGGAATATTAAGCAGTGCAACACAGTATTGAAGATCCGTCATCCTTTACGGCCTCATGTAAATTACCAAGTGTTGAGACGTGCTTGAATCATAATTAAATATGTCATTCTTGAATCAGATTTATAAATAAACTGAAATAAATATACTCTTAGTATTGATATGGTAATTTTACAAGCAATTCCGAGTTTCGTTTGATGAGTGTGGTGCCGGAGGCCTAATTTATGTCCCTCTCTCTTTACCACCCTTTTCTTATAAGGAGAGGATGGAAAGGGGAAGTGGATTTGATTGTGGAGGAGATGCATAGGAAGGGGCATTATCCTCTTTATGTGCGTCTCCTCCTCCGTCGGATAAGGGTAGGAAACGCATCTGCGATCGCGGATGTCTATGGGCAGCGGTCGCTTCGCCATTTTGGCGGATTCAGGTGGCCGCTTGCTCGTTTGCCACCTTATGTTATAAAAAAAAAGGAAAAAATTTTATTTTTGTATATATTGAAGTAACTCAAAAACTACTGGGTCAATTTTAAAAATTCCTTCACCGTTAGAAAGGTAATTTATCTGTGAGTAACATAGGCTATATTTTATTATTACTAATACTGAGGAACTATTAATAAACAGCGTACTTCTGGACCCCGGTGTTAAAAATTACTATATTTTAACTTTTCTCGGCTTACGCTGCCTAAACAGTTAGAGGTATATAAACATGATGTAAGGATTTGTAGATCTTAAAAAGTAATAAAGAAAAGTAAACGAAACGTATAAATAAAAGTAACGAAAGAAAATCCATCCATCTTAGATTTGTCGTTTCAACAACTGGTACAGAATGGAACAAATCGACTACCAGTACCTACGTTTTGACTCCAACTATTTGATAATTCAAGTGAATTCTTAACACTATTAGTGTAAATCTGTCTTTACGAGACTCACTTTTACATACATTGTACTCTAACGACGCACAGAATCAGATATCAACATAAATAAATCTGATCAATGTTTAGACAGGTATCCAATTAGCAATTGTAACACGCTAGGAATGTGTTAATCGTCTATTGTTATTCAGCATTCTGATGCTTCTATTGAATATTTATTATGGCAATATGCTACTAAATGGATGATCTGATGACAGCCCCGTATCGTCCGCCACATTGAAAACAATCAACTATTTTAAATATGAACAATCAAATATATAAACATTTTAATGCACGACTTCGGTGAGCGTTGATTTACAATTATTATCAACTAGCTGTTGCTCGCGACTTCGACCGCGATGTATCAAAAATAATAAAAAATATAGCCTGTCACTCACGGATAAATTACCTTTCTAACGGTTAAAGAATTTTTAAAATCGGCCTAGTAGTTTTTGAGTTATTTCAAAACATACAAAAATACATATCTTTCCCCTTTATAATATCAGTATAGAAGTATAGACGACTAGCTCTCGCCCGTGACTCCGTCATGAAATTAAAAAAACAAAGGCAAGCCTGTGTCCTTCCAGAATATGTTCTACATCTATGTCTTCGTCAAGATCCGTTCAGCAGTTTAAGTTACAAACTCTTATAGACATCCATCCATCCATTATTGCATTTATAATACTGGTTTTATTGTTAATTTTCGTGTATTTAATGTTAGCTTTTTAACTGCTTTGACGTATTCTGTATTCTTGGAAGATTATTAGTCTGTGCTATAAATCAATACCATTTGTCATAATTTGAAATAACGATATAAGCTTTGTAATTGTGATCCAAAACATTATTTAAAATATTTATGTCATGGTTTTAAAATGTCGTAATTGTGCTTGTTATGTTAATAATCGGATAGTAGTCGGATGTCAAAATAAGGGTGTTGCATTAGCTCGACGACACGACGGCCATATTGGTAAGGTATGCGGTGCAAATTGGAAGAAAACATAAGAGGTAATAAAGACTATATTTTATTAAAGCATAACATGGTTGTGACGCTCATATTAATAATACATTAATTATTAAACCCTTAAGGGCCTGATTTTTAAATCGAATTACAAAATATATGATAATTATGATATAAGTGTACCCTTTACTGTGTTTTTTACTGAAGGGGAAAAATAGAAAAAAAAACAAAACGATATTTTATACATTTTCGTGATATCCTCTATTTTGTTTTCTAACTTGAAGATGGATGTTTGTTAGAGTTTATAGCCTAAACTGTTGAACGGATCTCGATGAAATTTGGCACAGATGTAGAAGTTGGTCTGGAAGAATACATAGGCCACTCATTTTTGTTTTTTTTTATTATTACGCAGACGAAGTCGAGAGCAAGAGCTAGTATTAAAGTAAAATCGATTGTAGTGATTTATAACCCCGGTATCAAATTTAAAACTTCAGGTATTTAAGAGTTAAGGTGTTCAATGTTTCAACTGAACAAACTATTGTATTAAACAATTAAATTCAATTGCAGTAAAAAGTAAGATACTAACAATTATAAGTTAATACGATCTCATATCATACTAATGTTATAAACGCGAAAGTTTTTATGAACATTTGTTACCGCTTGTCTTCAAAACGGATTAACATATCTCTATGAAATTTGGCACAAATGTAAAAAATGATCTGGCAGAAAACATAGACTACTCTATTTAATTTTTAATTCCTCGAAAACCGAATCACGGACAAAGAACACTTAATACAGTTCAACTGTCAATTAAATTTTACAGTGTACCTTTGTTGTGCAGCTTAAAAAGAACTATATGTGTTAACTCAGATGAAACCACAAACTACCAGTATTTAAAAAAAATAAAAGATGTGTTTAACAGCGTAGTTTTTAAGCGTAGTGGCCGTCGTATTGTATGACGGCATGGTACACGTCACAATATATTGAGCACGTCGATAATCATAAAAACACTACGAATAAATTATGGAAGGTGTACCTTGGAATTGACGTTATAATATTATTTGACGTTATAAATAGTGAAAATTATTCGATAGCATGTCTGAGACCGCATTAAACATTTTTTTTTTAAATGGCACTTTGATACATAAATGTTCGCCACCCCTGGCATAGACAAAATAAATAAAACTATTTTATTATGGCTATGTATCTAGCAATAGTTTATAATAACAGAAAACCTTCCCATATATTTCCTTAGCCAATACATTATCAGTCTTTTTAACAAAACAGACATCACATGTAATATGTGAATATTTCAATAATAAAAAAATAATAGTATGTATCCTATATGTTCCTCTAGAATGTTCAATATTGGTACCAAATTTTATTAATATCTGTTGACCAGAGCTGGAGATCCTAACAAACATTTTTCCATCCATCCAAACTCTCACATCAATAATATTAGATGCAACATACTTTATGGTACAATGCCAGTAGAGTGGTTGACTATGGCCTAGTCACCCCTTACTTTAGGGTAGGCTCCAAGCCCCTCGGTGGGGATGTATACTGAGCTGGTGATGATGATGCCAATAGATGATCTTGATCAGTAAAATAGTTATATTTATAGTTTCATATCTATTTAAGATTTTTGAAATCTCTAGGGGTTGCCCACTCAATCACTCTACCGCCACCCATGCATCATGTTACCATGATTCTAAAAAATTAGATAATCCTCATCTCTATTTATTCCCATTTACCATTAAATTAAGAAGTAACAACTATAAATTGTCAAAGAATATAGAAGCTTATAAAAATTAAATAAAAATTCATATTCTTGTTCATGCACTCATCAGTTGTAATTTGCACTCATCAGTTGAATATTGCCGATTTTACCCCATATGCTTTAAGTACTCTATCAGGTTCAACCTGACCTTAAACTAAATGTGCAAAAAATGACAAAAAACAAAAAACAGATAAATTAAAAATATTTAACAAGTACTCAATAACAGTTCGTTTTTTTTTAAATTGATCACCTTTGAGGTAATTTACAATAATTCACTCTTTAAACATTAAAATTATAAACCATTAGTTAAAAAACTAAATAGTAAAAAAGATTAGATCTATATGTTTCAGAAAAAAACTATAGGATGTAACAAGAACTCTATTATGTCATTTAAAACAGTTAAAATAATGTGCTTAAAAAAATATTTGCTTTTTTAATCTTACTTCAAAATGCTCCATACAACTTATAAGTTACATAATTTAATTTAATAAATAGAATAATGAGATATTTTAATTGAACAATAAATGCACTAAGTGAAACAATCGTATTTTCGTCAGCAATGAAGAAATTATAAATTAAACACAAACTAGTATGATAAATAACTTATTAAAAGTATTATAACGTTTCGTTAATTTCATATTTATAACATGTAAAATGCTTACGCTATAAATTCGACGTACATGGTAAATTTAAAACCTAAATGAAAAGTAGAAAATAATTTATCATTTGAGAAACTGCAGTTAGGAATATTTACCTTCATATCTGATACGATTTGCTGGTACAGATTCCATAAAGGAGAGCAATCCTTTTCCGTTGTTCCTTCCATTGTCAAAAAACACTTATCAAACACAATAAAACACAAAAAACACGATCGTAATCACCTCTCGCAGTTCATTATGGTGGAACCACTGCTAGTATCCAACTGTTGCATTGCCGTTAAATACCTCGTTACACACAATCATCTGCCTACATTTCACTATACAATCACAATAGTAACAGTTCAAAATATCATATGCAACAAATCAATATTTATAAACAAGAATACCCTCCATTAATCGAAACAGGGGTAGAAAATATCGTATCGCGATGAAATATCACTTTAATAACTGCATACGTTGCTATTGAATATTATTTTGAAACATTTTGTCACGTATTCATTCATGAAAATTAGTTTTTGTCATAATTTTCATACACAAAACATAGAATTGAAAAACTAAAACGGCGGTCAACTTCGCTTACAAGGGAGCGACAAGCACATCGGCCGGATTCGGTTTGTTTGGCTGCTTTCTATACTTCGCTACGATTCGTCGATTGATTCTTATGGTTACCATTTTTAATAAAACATACAAACATCGGTAGTTTATTAACTCACTTTTTCGTTAGAATAAACGAATTTATGTGGTCTTTTAGTTGAGTACCATACAAAAAAACCAAGCATTTAATGAGAGATACCTATATTTTGCAAAACAAACGTATTTTATTATTCGACATTTCAAAATTTTCAATTATTTTAATCTGTAGGATATGTCCTAAACTGAAAACACTGCCATTCAAATTGACGTCAAGTTGAATGTGACAGGTAGCGACGAGTTAAGGTTTTTTAAACAATATTTGTGCATAAATAATGTTTTATTCTAAATTCATCAACAAAAAGAACACAACATTTTGAGTATTTTATAGTTAACGTCGTTTAAATTTCTAACAATGTCAAAAGTATTCAATAACGAAGGTGTAAAAGCCGGTTGCATTTACCGGATAGCTCTTGAGAATTTTGTGTAAGTAAATTTTGGCGCGCCAATACGTACTTTACTTGTTTCTTGACCTTTTGTAATATATGTATCAACATATTTATTCCAGGACATACAAACAAGTAGTATTATATCCAAGTCAATCATTAAATTTGATAATCGGACCCAACGGAACTGGAAAATCGACTTTTGTTTGTGCAATAGTTTTGGGTCTTTGTGGAAAAACCAGTGTTATTGGACGTGCTAAAAAGGTTTGTAGCCCAACCGATAATTTTATATCATTTCCTATTCAAATGAATACTATATGTACCTACTAAATATCTCCTAGTCTGTACTAAATTAGGGTTAACTAGGCGTTGGTTATATGAAAATTAATGAAATGTGTAATGTAATGTAACAAATAGAAGTAGAGAAACAAACAGGTATAAAGACTACAATAGGTAAATAGAATTGTATAAACAATCAATGCCGAAGGATAAAAATTATAAAAACAGAACAAGTCGGCAAATTTAGTGTAATAAAATTTCTTGCTACGCAAGAAGAACAGAGACGGCGTTGACAAAAAAAATACCTAGGCGTTGGTCCACACTATTCCAATGTGAGTTGACTTCGCTTATGTTAGAATTTCTTTGAATATGTTTGCATCTCTACATTTTCCTTAACTGTAGAAACATCAAGTTTTAATTTACATATAAACTTTGATAATGGAATATAGCAATGATTCAATGATTTAACCTGCAAATTAAGAAGGTTAACAAAATCTCCTCTTGTTTTCAGATATCAGAGTTTGTAAGAAGTGGATGTGAAGAATCTACAATAGAGATAGAACTCTACAGAAATATGGGTGAAAGAAATGTTATAATAACAAGAAACTTTAACCTCAGAGATGTTTCTACTTGGGCGATAGATCATAAAACTGTTAGAGAGAAACAAGTACTGGAGCTAATTGAATCTTTAAATATACAGGTAAATTGTAAAAGACTACACTAAGACAGACTATAAAAAAATAAAATGTTGCCTGTAATAATCTTGTATACATTCAGTGTGCAGCAGTGAAAGTCCCGTCAAAACCAGCCATTATGGAGATAATTCAAAACGCACTATATTTATTACTAATACAAAAAATCAGCTATATCTAGCTAGCTAAAAAAAGTTTTTTTTACATACACAAATTCACAAGCAAAAGCCATTAAATAGCCAAATTCAAATTGTCTAGTAATTTTCTAAATTAGTAGATTTAAAAGAAAACAGAATCAAATATTTTTATAATACTAACATTTACTTTCAATAAAATACAGTAGAACCTCGATAACTCAAACCTTGGTAACTTAATAACCTCTATAACTTAAAAAAAAATAATATGTTCCGTTTCCATTAGAGCCCAAAACCTCTACATTAAAGACCATTGATAACTTAAAACCTCTATAACTTAATATGTTTTGTGTTTTCCTTCAATTTTAACTTATCGAGGTTCTACTGTAGTAAAATTAGAGATCTGTGCCATTTAATCAGTTCAATTCTCTTCAGTTTCTTGTCTATGGCACTTCTTTAGCGGATTTCATCAACATACAAACATAAGGTTTATTTTGAAGATACATCCAAATTTTTTCCATTATAAGGCCCTATCCCTTCCTACCCTTTTCTTAAGAGGAAAGGATGGGAAAGAAAAGTAGATTTGACAGTGGAGGTGACCCATAAGAAAGGGATTATCCGTTTTATGTTTGTCACCCTTGCCAATTAAGGGTAGGGAAGACATCTGCATTTTTGGATATCTATGGTTAGCGGTCACTTTGCCATTTTGGTTTCGGCTGGTCGCTTATTTGTTCTGCATTTGTGGATATCTATGGTTAGCGGTCACTTTGCCATTTTGGTTTCGGGTGGTTGTTCAATTGTTTGTCACCTTGTAATTTTAAAAAAAAAAGGTTTTTATTAGGATATAGTACATAAGTATGGAATAATAAATCTAAAACAATTATTATTTAACATACCAGGTGGACAATCTCTGTCAATTACTACCTCAAGATAGAGTACAGGATTTCTCTAAGATGAATCCACAAGAGTTGTTGCGCAGCACATTGTCCGCAGTCGGGGGACTTGAGAGTGTGGCACAACTTGACGAGTTAATAGAATGCAGAAATAAACATAGAGGACTATCAACTAAAGTACAGAATAATGCCCAATTGTTACAAGAACAGATACGGCTTAATGAGAGGTATGTTAAAACCAACTGCAGATCCAGGGAGGTCATGCGGGTCATGATCCCCCCCTGAGTTGGTTGGTCAAGAGCTTGACAAAATATATTTACATATTTTGTCAAGTGCTTGACTTGACCACGACTATGTAAACCTCCCCCCCGGCGCCAAACCCGGATCCGCCCTTGGTTAAACCATTAAATGATTTAGTCCGCACAGAATTAAAAAAACTGTATTCGTAGTCTGTATGTTATTCTAGCATGTTCTAAAGTAGCGATTCTTAAAGTAAAATTGTATAACATTTGTGTAGTGTATCACATTTTTTTCTCTTAAAAAAACATCTATAATATCAGTCTTGTGTCAATATTCATTACAATGACATTAAAGGAAAACTCATTTTGCTAGAAAGTTTATATTGTGGACACCCTATTTGTGCATTTTACCGCCAACTAAAGGCATTATCACTTTAGGAACTGTTCTGCATCTATGTTACATATCGTAAAATCGGTTAACCATTTCGGAAATACGTTATAATTAACATCTATATAAAATACTAGTTTTCGCCCGCGACTTCGTCTGCATGGAATTAAAAAACATAATTGAGTAAGCCTGTGTTCTAGATTATCGTCTACGTCTATACCAAATTTCGTCAAGATCCATTTAGCAGTTGCTACAAAATCCAAACAACCATCTATCAAAACTTTCACATTTACGTTAGTAAGATCTAGCTAACTCAAAGGGAATGTAGTAGTTTATTGTGGTAAACCATTCCGGAGGGATGAATTGCATATAACAAGAATGGTAGTTATGACTGTACACTGGTAGAGGTAGACATAGAAAAAGATGGATTGTGTGAAAGGTGACATGAAGAAGGGAGTGATGAGATGACGGATGATAGAGTTATGTCGAGGACAAAAACCTGTTGCACCGCTACAGAAGTAGGTAAGGAGGAAGATGAAGATTGCTGCCGGAGGCCTAATTTAAGTCCCTTTATCTTTACCACCCTTTTTTTATAAGGAGAGGATGGGATGGGGAAGTGGATTTGACATTGGAGGAGATGCATAGGAAAGAGAAATATCCTCTTTATGTGCGTCTCCTCCTCCGTCGGATTAGGGTAGGCGCAACGCATCTGCAATTGCGGATGTCTATGGGCAGCGGTCGCTTCGCCATTTTGGCGGATTCAGGTGGCCGCTTGCTCGTTTGCCAACTTATGTTATTTAAAAAAATAAACACTATATCCCGGTTTTTTTCAGTAAAATGTACATATAATAATTTACAGATTAAAAACGATAATAGATGGTATGCATCAAAGGAAAGAGATAGAGAAGCAGATAGAGATTTGTGAAAAAAAGAAACTTTGGGTAGAGTATCAAACTCTTAGAGAAAGAGTAATAGAATGTGAAAGAGATAAGAAAGAAGCTGTGAAACTTGTTAATACACATAAAAGGAAAATGGAACCATTGGAAAAAATCATTGATAAAGCTAAAGTGGGAATAAGTAAATTGGAACAGGAGAAATTAGCTACTGTAAGTAGAAATCTTTTTTTTTATTTGTACTAATATTATAAAGAGGAAAGATTTGGTCTTTTGTATGTATTTGATTCATGTAAAAATTACTGAACTTATTTCAAAAATTCTTTAATCATTAGAAAGGTAATTTATCTGTGAGAATGTAGGCTATATTTTTTTATAACTTTAATTTCACGCGGACGAAGTCGCGAGCAATAACTAGTTTGTTATATTTTTTATTTATAAGGATAACACCAACAGCATTCAGATAAATCATAATTTAAAAAAGTCATGTTTATGTTTTTATATGCATGTCAATGAAAAATTTACATTTGATTGATTTTTTATGTATGTACACAGATTACATTACCATTTACAACTCGGCTTATTTGATACTTTTTTTTTTATTTATTGCGACATAGCTGCTCTTTGGTTCAACTTTTTACAAAATTAAACACTCCAGTAGTTTTTGAATTATAAAAAACGTACTAAAACACGAAAATAACATTCAGTAATAACTCATAAATTACTGCGTCGATTTAAAAAAAATGTTATTACCATTACCATCAAAAAGCTGTTGTGTTGATGATGTTATCACTGAGTGAAATAAGGTATATTTTTCCTTTTTTTAATTCCATGTGAATGAAATCGTAAACATTCTTTTTACAGAATCGTGAAGTCCATTCCTTAAAAGATAATATAAAAGAAGCGATCAGTTCAGCGCGACAACAGGAATACCAATTGAAAGATCTAGAAGCTTCTCTGCAAGAGAAATTGGACAGACAACAGAATAAAGAAAGAGAATTACTTGAAGCTAATGCTAAATTGGAAAAACTAAGGAACGATAAGAAAATGTTAATAGAAAAAATCGGCGATGGTAATCTTCATACTAATATTATAAATGCGAAAGTTTAGATGGATGTTTGTTAGAGTTTGTAGCCTAAACGACTGAACGGATTTCGATGAAATTTGCTATAGATGTAGAGGATAGTCTGGAAGAACACATAGACTACTCATTTTTTTTTTTAATTCCACGCGGACGGAGTCGCGGGCGAAAGCTAGTATTAATATCAATGCGAAGGTCTAGATGGATGTTTGTTAGAGTTTGTAGCTTAGGCTGAACGGATTTCGATGAAATTTGGTATAGATGTAGAGTATAGTCTGGAAGAACACATAAATACTCACTATTGTTTTTTTGTTCCACGCGGAGTCGCGGGCGAAAACTAGTTTTTTTATATATATACTCTTTGTGAAGTTAAATAGAAAATTGTTATATTATGCTTAAGGCAATGGTGCTTAAATTCTCAGCATATTTTATAATTACGCATATAAATGTAAAATAACCTATGAAAATTATTGATATTATAAGGAACTTAAGTAATTTCTATAACCCTAGATTAAAGAAAATATCAGAAAAAAACTGTTTATAAATAGTGTTCATATAGTTTTTAAGTAAAAAATATTAGAAGTCTACTGGGTTTTGGATTCTGACTGATTAGGTAAATGAGAAATGCCTGATTAATTACATTTTATTTTAAATTTGTACAATAAACACTTTCAGAGACTCAAATAAAAATGGAACTAGCAGAGTTACAAAAACCGATAGCTGCCAACAATGCTACAATAGAAAGATTCAAGAAACAGAAATTAGAACTACAATATGACCTTGACAATAATATTAAACCACAAATCAGACTGTTCCAAAACAAGTAAGTTTTTATTCTTTTTGAAATGCATATAAAACTATATAAACCGACATAATAATACATATAGGTTAAATTATACATATAGGTTATAAATACACGAAATTTTAACTAAATAGTTTATACTACCAATGTTTAAAACTGTAAGAACTGAGTTATATGAGGACTTTAGTCATTTTTTTTACTAGCTTTCACCCGCGACTTTCCGCGTAGAATTAAATAAGTTAATAGCCTATGTGTTCCAGACTACATTTATACTAATATAATAAAGCGTAAACACACACTACTTTGTAGCATAGGATGTCAGCAATCAGTATATTTTTTAATAATTCTTTCTTTAGTAATAAGCCCTACATTTACGACACGTTTTAGGCTATATATTTTCACGCTTTTAAACTTGGAGGGCAAGTAAATTGGAAAAATACTTTTAATGTGGGAAAGGGACCTTAAACTACAAGCTGCCAACATTAAGGAAGCAAGGTTGCCATTCCTATTTGAATTTTGAGATTTGCGATTAAAAATTTCACAATAGAAATAAAATAAAGCTTTTATAATTGCGGATGAAGCCGCACGGGAACAGCTAGTTTATGATAAATTTCATCAAGATCCATTCAGTTTAGGTTACAATCTTAACATCCATCTAAACTTTAGGTCTAATTTTGGTCCCTTTTTCTTTCTACCCTTTTCTTAAGACGAAAGGATGGGTAGGAAAAGTGGATTTGACGGCGGAGGAGACGCATAGGAAGGGGATATATCCTCTTTATGTGCGTCTACTCCGTCGATTAAGGGTAGACATCTGCAATTGCGCCTGTCTACGGGCAGTCTTTTCTTAGAATTTATGTGACCTCTTCCTCGTTTGCCTTCTTGTATTATAAAAAAAAATTTCATTTCTAATATTAACATTAAATTACATTTTTTTTACAGAATAAATAACTTAGAGAATGTAGATGCTAAGCGTTTAGAAGTACTGAGATCTTACAGCGAGGATTGTTATAAAGCAGTTATGTGGCTAAGAGAAAACAAACAAATGTTCTCAAAACCTGTATATGAACCAATGATGTTAGAAGTAAGTATTTATCTATACTATTATAATAAAGCGTAAACACACTTCTTTGTTACCTAAGATGTCAGCAATTACAGCATATTTTTGAATAATTCTTTTTTTAATAAAAAGTCCAACACTTACGTCACGCTTTAGGCTATATTTTCACGCTATTAAATTTTGGGGGTAAATATTTTGGATAAAAACCCTAATGCGGGAGAGACCATAAGTTGCTGCCAACATCAAGAAAGATCGCTAAGGTTTGTCATGTCATGTCATTTTGACATTTGCTATTGATTTGACAAACGTAAAGAATAGAATAAATTTTTCATAATTTATGGTGAATGAAGCCGCACGGGAACAGCTAGTGTAAATATAAAATAATGTGAAAATGTGCATGTTTCTAAACCATTAAATAGTAAACAAGCACAAATACGTTATAACTTGTCTCATCACGTGCGATTAACATCTTTACTAACAGTACAAAGAGGAAAGATTTGTATTTTTGTAGGTGTTGAAATAAGTCAAAAAGGGCCTATGTCAAAAACTCTTTTAGCATTAAAAATCTTTATTTGTACTAGAGGCTATGTTTTTTTACTATTACTTTAATTCCACGCGAAGTCGCGGGCAACAGCTAGTATAATATACTAATAAACGATCCAGATAAACTTCACGGAGGCGAAGTTCGCACGTTATTTGGAAGCGACAGTGCCCGCGCGGGATCTCGCCGCCTTCACATTCGAGAGCAGCGCCGACATGAACCTGTTCCTGCAGCAAGTGCG
The DNA here is from genome assembly GCF_000836215.1 of Papilio polytes. Lineage (NCBI taxonomy): Eukaryota > Metazoa > Arthropoda > Insecta > Lepidoptera > Papilionidae > Papilio > Papilio polytes. Next base: position 605,636 of record NW_013528248.1, on the reverse strand, counting down.
GCGCGCCCAGGGGCTGAAGCTAGTCAACGCTATCTGCAGCTGCCCCGGCGCCCTGCACAGACCTGATGTTACACAACTTAGGTGAGCACACACTGGCATTGCCTTGTTCCTTTTGCTACGAGACAAACTCACAAAAAGACAAATATATTTACAAATTACGTAGACAAATAGTATATTGAAGATAACTTTTAACCAGTAAACTAAATAGTATTCGCCCGCGATCCCGATCGCGTGGAATTAAAAAAAAAGTAGCCTTGAAGGCTATGTTCTATATCTATGCCAAATTTGATCGAGACCAGTTCAGCCGTTTAGGCTACAAACTCAAACATCCATCTGTCTAAACTTTTCGCATTTATTATATTAAAAGATTATTAAAAGGCTACAACTCGTGTATATTTTTCCGGTGACGGCACCGACTAGTTTCGGACCCGTCAGGGGTCCATCTTACTAATATTATAAATGCGAAAGTTTAGATGGATGGATGGATGTTTGTTAGCGTTTGCAGCCTAAACGGCTGAACGGATCTCCATGAAATCTGGCACAGGTTTAGAGCATAGTCTGGAAGAACACATAGGCTACTTTTTATCCCTGGAATAGTTACGGTTCCCGTGGGATTCATTAATTTAGTTTTTTAATGTTTACTCGATCATTCTGCAACGGTGCAACATATTTTATTGAAATTTGGCACAGATATAAAACAAAGTCTGGAGTACACATGGGATAAGCTTCATCCCCGAGAAATGTCCGGTTCCCGGGGGATACGTAGCTTTTTGTAATTGTTATAATTTGTATGTTGAAGTCGCGGGCAACAGCTCGTCTTAAATAATTCCCCACAGGTACAAAGAAGCAAAACTTCTCCAAAAGAAGTTCTAAATTAGTGTCTTTTTCCAGCTACCTAGGTTTCTACACATATCTAATAGATACGATAACTGGTCCGGAGGCTATAATTTCCT
>NW_013528248.1:599300-603834 GCF_000836215.1 Papilio polytes | reverse complement strand
TCAATAAAAAGTAGGCAACGCATCTGCAATTGCGGATGTTTATGGGCAGCGGTCGCTTTCCATTTCGGTGGATTCAGGTGGCCGCTTGCTCGTTTGCCTTCTTATGTTATAAAAAAATATATGTAAACTGGATAGTAAACAGAGTGACGTTTAAATATCCATTGTTGAATGTTATCCCTTTTTTAGCTCGTTTTAGAATATTTTACTTATTTGATATAAAAATTTCCAGATTAACAAAACATCAAGAGACTTCTCGGCAACACAGTATAAGGATGGAAGAAATTGACAATAAACTGATGTCTTTAGAAACCGAATTAAACAAGTTAAACGCAGCGAGGAGAGTTATTCATGAAAATGTTGAAAAAGTAAGATGGATTTATCGTTTTTAACATATGGGGAAAATAAAAACTTTTAAGGGTTACTTTTATTTTATAACATAAGTTGGCAAACTTGCAAGCGGCCACCTGAATCCACCGAAATGGAAAGCGACCGCTGCCCATAAACATCCGAAATTGCAGATGCGCTGCCTACCCTTCATTGACGAAGGAGGAGACGCACATGAAGAGGACATTTCCCCTTCGTATGCGTCTCCTCCACTATCAATCCACTTTTCCTTCCCGTCCTTTCTTCTTAAGAAAAGGGTGGAAAGGAAAAGGGAGTAAAATTAGGCCTCCGGCTCCACACTCATCAGACTATACACAGAATTGCTTCCACTTGACGCCTGTTTTCTGTGTGTTCGTGGTATTGCTGGGGGCGAGTCGGCCTATTCGTGCGAAGTTGTTAAAGCGGGCTCTACCATTGTTAAACAGTTACTTACAAACAGTTATGTAGGATGTCAATCTTACTAATATTATAATTGCGAAAGTTTGGATGGATGTTTGTTAGAGTTTGTAATCTAAATTGCTGACGGGATCTTGATTTAATTTGGCATAGATGTAGAGGATAATCTGGAAGAACACATAGACTATTTGCTTTTGTTTTTGTTTATTCCGCGCGGACGGAGTCGCGGGCGAACGCTAGTCACAGTATGTTTATGAATTATTCTTTTAATAATAACCCCTACACTTACACGCTTTAGGCTATACATTTTGTTATGCTCTTAATATTAAGAGGTAATTAAATTGGAAAAAAATTCCATTCGGGAAAGGGACAAAAACCATAAATAAATAGCATCAAAGAAGCAAGGTTGCCATGGTAACGGTAATTGATATCCATGTCAAGGGCCTTCATTGTCATTTGTGTATTTGCAATTTTTATTTAATTTTAATCAAAATTTCTAGGTTAGAACACTATCCGCACAAATCCGTCTACAAATAAAAAAGGTAGAAGATATTGAGAACGAGCCGACATTGAATATAGAAGTGGAGAGAAGTAGATGTAAACAGAAGCAGCGGGAGTGCGTCATGAAGCTGTGCCAACGACATCAGGAATTAACTGGCACTATGAGAAGATTGCAGGATAAAATCATTAGTATGGAGATATGTAAGGTAATTACTTAAATAATTTTGAAAGAAAATAACATTAATAATCTGTATAAGTTTCCTATGCAAAGTTACATGAAATTACAAAATTATGATTAGTTTTCGCCTGCGACTCCGTCCGCGTGGAATTAAAAAAAGAAAGTGAGTAGCCTATGTGTTAAATAAATGATTTTTTGCTAACTTTTGATCGCGACTTTACGCTCTATATTAAAAAAAAAATCTAATCAACCCATGACGACAAATTTCATTGAAACCCATTAAGACGTTTTAGAAAAACGTGGCAACAAACATCCATTCATACTTTCGCATTTATATGATTATGATTTTAAAAAATGTATTTGACCATTGCACAGATTTTACAAAAAAAATTTAAACCTCTCAAGAAAATGAATTTTGAGTTTTTTAAAAACATGTAAAAAAAAACAATAATTAATGATTCTCCTTTAAAATGTTTATCAACATTTTTTTTCAATTTTCAGGTGAAATTAGATTTTAACAGACACTCCATAGTTTGTGAAGAAAGAAAATTACGAGAATTGAAATACGAGATGAGAAACGTGGAAGTGAGTTTTATTTATTTATATTTTTATTAAACTATCGACATTTCTATGACTCCTATTTAGACAATATTCGCTTCATGAATTTTTACTTGATAAATACTAAGTTCTTTTAAATTTGAAAGGAAGTTTTCATTTTGTTTGCCTATTAATCTTTAAAAATATTGATATAATTACCACATGGAATTTGAAACTAGTACAAAACATAGCCTATATCCCTCACTGATAACGTAGCTTTTAACTGGTGAAGGAATTTTTAAAATCGGCCCAATAGTTTTTGAGTTATTTTAATACATACAAAAATATAAATCTTATATTTGTGACTAGCTATCATTTAATTATTACATTTCAGGCAACATTAGAGAACATAGATAATCAACTAATTCGTGTAAAAACGAATGCCAAAGAGAAGCTAATCGAGGCCAAAAGATGTTGTAATAATAAACTACCGAACGACCCCGACTTTCCTTACACTGAGGACTTTGCGGTGCTGCCCAGTGAGGTCAATGAATTGATGGCGCACTGCTACGAGCTGCAGGCCAGGGTTAACTGCATGGATGAAGGGGATGACAGGGTGAGAGACACTACGACTTTACATTACACTCTTGTACACGACTGTTCACGAATACACTATGTGCTTGACTACACGACTATCGGACACTATTATGCACGACTGTACTATATTACACCGCTGTAAATCACTATATGATTGTACCACACGCACAATAGTTATGATGACTACACGATCTTACCATATCACACTACTGTGCACGACTGTACACGAATACACTATGTGCATGACTAGACGACTGTATCAGACCATACTACTGTGCACGACTGTGCCCGATTACACAACTACGAATGACTACACGACTGTACCACACGCACAATACCAATGCTGACTACACGATTGTACCTGATCGCACTACTGTGCACGACTGTACACGGATACAGTATATGTTTGACTACAGGACTGTATCGGACCACACTATTGTGCACGATTGTTCCAGATTACACTACTGTGAATGACTACACGACTGTACCACACGCACAATACTTGACTACAACGACTGATACAATGACTACAGGACTGTACATGTTTACATTTCGTGCAGAACTGTACATAACTGCATTTCTTGAAGATTGTACCAGATTACACTACGTGATAACTGTAAACGAATACACTACGGGCAGTATTGTACCTGATTGTACTTGATTACAGTACAGTAGTAGTACAGTATTAGTACAGTTGATTACAGTAGTGGTTTCATATCTGTACACGAATGTATCAGACCTACACTGCTGTGAATGATTATACGATTGTACCAACACACTTCTGCACATAACTGTGCACTATTACACTACTTAGATGACTACATGATAGTACCTGATTACACGACTGTACCAGATCATACTAATGTCAAAGGCTGCCAGATTGCACTGTTGTGCATGACTGTATTAGACCATACACTACTATTCATGATTGTACCTGACTATACCAGATTATATTTCATGAACTACATCTACCTTATTACACTTCTGTGCACGACTGTTCGCGATGTTACACGACTGTAGTCGATACTACACGATCATAACCGATTTTACACGACTGTACACGAAACTCTCCGATTGTACACGCAATATATTTTTTTAAATCGTGTTAAATTAGTTACTGACTACGGATTCTATGATTGTAGTGAAATAGTTTAGTAGTAGTTTTTGAGTCCTAAATGTACTTTCCAGGCCGTAAAGGAGTATGAAGAACGTGAGCAGATGATAGCAAAACTGAAGAATGACGTAGAGAGCTCCGGTGACGTCAGCAAACAGCTCGAAATCAAAATGAACCGTATCAAGTATGTAATACTATCAGTAACCCGCGACTTCGTTCACGTGGGATTAAAAAAATAGTAAAAAATATAATGTAGGTTTTTAATGTTAAAATTTTTAAAATCGCCCCAGTAGTATTTAAGTTTTTTCAATATTTACAAAAATACAAATCTTTCCTCTTTATGTTACTAGCTGTTGCTCGCGACTTCTTCCGCTTGGAATTTAAAAAAAATACAGCCTATGTTACTCACAAATAAATCTGTCTTGTAATTTTTACGTGAATCAATAATTTACAAAAATACAAATGTTTCCTTTTAATAATATTAGTATAGACTAACTGCTTTTTTCGACTTTCTGAGCATGAAATTTAAAAATGTACAGCCATTACAGTACACATTTAAAAAAAGTAGTTACAGATAAATTACCTTTCTTATGGTGAAAGAATTTTTATAATCTGTCTTATAATTTCACGTGAATCAAATACAAAAAAAAACTTTCCTCTTTATATTAGTATAGATTACTAATTTTCCCTTAAAATTAAACTTTAAATGTTAATTGTATTTTATTTTTATTTAGGGCGAAATGGCTGCCACCGTTAGAAGCGTTACTTCAAGACATAGACAGGACGTTTGGAGATATGTTCGAGAAACTCGGCTGCGCGGGGGAAAT
>NW_013528248.1:562033-598840 GCF_000836215.1 Papilio polytes | reverse complement strand
ACTTGTCTATTTGTAAATATTACAAATACGAAAGTTACGATGGATGTTTGTTAGAGTTTGTAGCCTAAACGGCTGAACGGATCTCCGTGAAATTTGGCACAGGTTTAGAGTATAGTCTGGAAGAATGTTTTCGGATAACTCTTTTTTAATAAAAAGCCCTACATTTACGTCACGCATTTGGCTATATATTTTCACGCCATTAAACTAAGGGGGTAAACATTTTGGAGAAAACCCTAATGTGGGAAAGAGACCATAAGTTGCTGCCAACATCAAGAAAGAAAGATTGCCAAGTTTTTTGCTATTGATAATATGACAAATGTAAACAATAAAATAAAATTTTCATAATTTCATGCCGACAAAGCGGCACGACCAATGAAATAAAATTTCCAAAAACATATTAATGATATAAAAATAATTTTTGGCAAAAAGAAGTCTCAGCTAAGATGATGAGGTGGTTACATTATAGGCAGTTTGAAAGCGCCAGTGGTAGAAAAATTGAGAAGCAAAAGGTTAGCGATAGAAATAGTTAAGAATGAATGTGGATGGCTACAAAGAAAAAGGAAGACCAAAGAAAGTATGGATGGATTGTGTGAAAGACGATATGCTTAAGAAAGGAGTGGATTTAGATATGACGGCTGAAGATGTATCGTTACGTTAGCGCGAAATTAAAAAAGTAGCCTATAATATGCCTGTCTGTGTCTACCCTTCAGTGAAAATCCGGTCGTAATTGTCCGAAAAAAGAATCAAATACTAAAATTAAGTTTATTTAAATAAATAAAATGACGTTTACAAATTTAATTTAATTTTAATGTTAAATTTGTAACAGATGTGTGGACGAGATCAACCAGGGTATGGACGCAATCAACGAGCGGAAGATGTTCCAATTATTGGTGCAGGTCACCACCGAGTGCGACAACGCACAATACTTCCTGCTCACCCCCAAAGTTAGTACATCTTTTATATCATAAAATGGCAAATGAGCAAGTCCCCCGAAACCGCCTAAATGGCGAAGCGACTGCTCATAGACATCCTTAATCGACCCTCCGTCGATCCGTCGTCCTTTTAATGTGCGTCTCCTCAGACGCACATTAAAAGCATATTTCCCCTTCCTATGCGTCTCCTCCACCGTCAAATCCACATTTCCTTCCCATCCTTTCAAGGATATAGTTTATCAATAGATATAGTTTATTGTAAAATTATTAATTTTTATTATTTCAGTTATTAACAAATCTGGAATACAATTCGAAGATAACTGTTCATACTATAATGAATGGTCCTCATGTAATGCATTACAGCAAATGGAAACGCCAACAATTTGTTGAAAACGCAAGAAAATACATGGAATCTCAGTAAGTATAAACCGTTATGAAGGTTTGACTGTTCACTTTATAAGCTATACGTCGCAAAGTAACGTGGAATTTTTAAAAAAAGCTTGTTAATAACATTCCCGTATGTATTAGCTATCTCCCAGTGAAAATCCCGTTAAAATTGGTCTAACCGTTTCCGATATTACTTGTAACAAATACGACTTGAAGAAAAGACACTATTTTTAAATGCAATTTCGTTTGCAATGCAAATAATTCAAGAAATCTGTTTTTTTATTTCGATTACAGACTGTAATTGTATTAATAAGCTACATTTAGTTATTTTTAATTTAAAGAAGTAAAAAAAAACTGACCTGAAAAATATTTTTATTTAAATAAAAATAACCGTATTTTAAACGATAGTAAAATTACCGTGGACCAATATTGACTACGTTATTGTAGCCTTTCAAACATACCAAAAAATTAAAACCATGAGTACACTGATATCCACAAACTATTGTTTTCTCTGTTCTTCTTATAAAGAATGAAAGAGAGGATGTTTTTACAAATCTGCAGTGAAAATTGTTAAGTACTCGTTAGGGCAAGTTTTTATGGTTAGTTTTTATTGTATTTGATTGTACAAACTATTTTGATAATTTAGTGTTAAGTTTTATAGAAACATCCTTATGTTTGTGTTATTTCAATTATGTTTTAAATAAAACATTTTTATAAGCGTTTGTTTTTATTTGTCATACATATTGTAAAAGTATAAAAATGACAGTATTACATTAATTGCCCACTAAATTATGTTAATTTATAAGTGGAATTTGTTAAATTTATTTTAGTATTTATTGTATTTTATTTGTATAATAGAATGTATTTTTGTAACAAGAATTGCAGCCAAAGAACAAAGCTTAAAGAAATCTAGACAAGACGAATAACGATGGCATAGATAAAAAAATTACAGTTTAAACATGTCAAAGAGTAGATACGTCAAAGATTAAGCATATCAAAGAGTAGATACGTCACAGATTAAACATATCAAAGAGTAGATACGTCACAGATTAAACATATCAAAGAATAGTACGTCACAGATTATGTAATGAAATAGATATGCCATGTTGCTGTTATTCTCTTTGTTAATGTTTAATTGGTCATTTGCACGCCTCTCCCAGTCCATTGCTCGTCCAGTGCGACGTCACACTCAAGGTCTCTGAGTGCGGATTTAATATCGAAGCCGAACTCCTGCCCGAAAGTCGCATACGTGTTGTTCAATATTTCTTCAATGCCGAGCTCTTTGAACTTGCTGTTGTAATCGCGACATCTAGCGACCATGTTGCGAATCGCCCAGCAGCCATTTTTCTGGAAATTGTCATGTTTTATGATTAGATTAACATCACTTAGGTAAGTAAAATAATTGGAGTTAATGTTAGTCAGCAAGACCTGGTGAATTTTGTTAGTGTCGTAAGCGTAGGTCTTTTTATCAAAAAAAATATTTTTAAATATAGTTAGTTATTGCTGACCTAACAAAGCAGTGTGTGTTTATGTACCTGCACTGCGGCGTTGTTCGGGTGCAGCTTGAGGCAGTAAGCCAGCGGCTCCGGCGCGCCGCAGTCCAGCAGCTGGCGCGCGTGCGCCGGCTCGCGCAGCGCCAGCGCGGACACGCACCGCAACGTCTGCGCCGTTACTGACGCGTTACTCTGAAAAAACCTTCGTTTCTTACACTTGTACTATAAGCGTAACTATAAAACTTTAAGGGCCTGTTCCACCAAATTATAATTGGATTTTGTTACCTTATCTGATATTGACTTTTTAAGCCGTCAGAGCCTTTATCAGCCAGTGGTGGGACAGGCTCTAAACAGTCGTGATTTTTTTTCTTTTTATATTGTGTTTTGTATTTTGTTTCTGTATGTTTAATTAAGTACAGCCAGAATGCGGAATGCGTGACTCATAGTTGGACAATCGAAGGCTAGGTTAAAAAACCTAATTGGATATTTATAAGAGTTAAAATTTGTCTCGTTACTAAAACAAAACAATCTAAAAATATTATATACGGTGCTACGCGGGTTTCCACAACTGTACTTTTAACTTTGCTGATATATATTTTTTTTTATACTACAATTGAATTCTAAAAAGCTGAACGGATCTCGATGCAATTTAGCCCAAACGTTGAAAACAGTCTGGAAGAAGACATAGACTACATTTTTTTTTAATCCACGAAGACGGAATCATGAATTAAACCTAGTATTACTATGAGTATAAAAAAACTTACTGCAAATCTGTCGAGCAATGACACAATGATGGGGACAATGCCGCTCTGCACGAGCTGCCGTTTGACGTCATCGTTACCAGACATCGCTGTTATCCTGATACAAAACAAGGTTGCCATAGAAACAAACTATAAAATCAATACTGGCAACCAAACACAACGTTTAATTAATAGACATTTTTGCATTCTCTTGCGGAAAGACAATACATTTTTATAGACAAAGAAATAACTAGAAGAAAAAAATAGCTTTTAGTGTTATATCAATACAGTGTTAAACGTGAGTTTCTAGAAAATCCAAGAAATGGCTGCAATCCAAAATGGAGATTATCTGTCATTCAGCGACAACAATACAGAATTAAAAACATTACAATACTGGCAGGAACAAAATGAAAATGTACTAAAAGGTGGTATTATTGGTGAAACAGATCATAATACGGCTATCACTAAAAACTGCATAATCAAAGTAAATCAGATATCTTGTAACGATTTCAGTGATAGTACTGATCAATTAAGACATAGAGCAAGACATATAAACTATTGGAAAACTGAATTAGAAAGAGCTTTAAGGGACATTGACGGAGAAATTAACATATTAGAAGCATTAAGACAACAATTAAAAAACGCTATTGATACGTTAAAAATACCAGAATATATAACAGAGGAATGTTTAAATCTACGACGTAATAGAATGGAAACAGACGCAATATACGATGAACCACAAGACGCATTATTCAACGAAGCAGTTCTTATAGGAAACGTTAAAAGATTACATAACGATGCGTTACGAGAAATAGAAAATCAAATGAGAATGAATTTAGCTGCTAAAAATGCATTAGAAAGGGATTGGAGTAACAAACATTTAGCGTTTAAATACGAGAGTAATAATAGTGAACTGAAAACGAAATCGGTTAATGTTAAAGAAACTTCAGGTGCTACTAGACTATCGGAAGGGCAATCTGATGTCGAAACTTGGGAACAATTCACACTATCAGGTTTAAATCAATTCAAAAGTGCGATGGATAAATCAAAAGAACTAAGAACAAAAATCGATGCTGTACTTATAAATACTGCAAGGGATTTACGTTCACAAGACATAAAAGTCAATAAAGCATTAAGTGATAGAATCGCTCGCACTCAACAAGTAAAAACTGAATTAGAAAATCAGCTAAAACTGACGTTAGAAAAGATAACAGAGACGGAGAATATTCTGGAAACACTACATGAGGAGGTATTGAAAATATCACAACGGATTCAAGTTGCTCAAACGAGATTGAACACTAAACACATACGTCCTAACGTTGAAAATTGTAGAGAAGGATCACTTTTCGGTCTAATAGACGAAGTTAAAGATTTAAACGCTAGTATGTCATTACTAGAAAATAGGATAATCGAAACAAGAAAAATAAAATCTGATTTAATACAAGAAAGATCTAAAATAGAAAATGAGATTATAGTTAAGAAGAAATCTCTATACATTGATAACGAAAGGTGTTTATTTATAAGATCGCATTATCAATCTGCTGAGAAATTGTGTGGTTTTTGATTTTTAAATTTTACTACTTCCATGTATTGTAATTTATGCTTTGATCTTTGAAATAATGATTTTTAATACTTCACATCAGGCGTAATAGTCACTTAGAATTAATATTACGTTTCCATGTAAAAAAGTAATGTTAATTTTAAAAAATAAAGTGCACAGAGACGGACAATTCTTTCCATCTTTATTCCAGCAATCAAAACTGGTATTCCAGCTACAGGCATTAATATTCACATGCCAGTATATCAACGAGACGTACGTAAACGTACTAGAAGTGTCAGTATGAAATTGACAGTTGCATGTAGCTGTCAAAGGCAAGTAAGCTAGTATGCCAGGTATTGGCAGAGACTCACAGGCCTGTAGCTGGCATATTCCAGTTCACAAGCAAGTGCATCATCTGACACAAACGGCCACCGGAATTCGCTGAAAAGGCGATCGGTGCCCATAGACATCCGCAATTGCAGATGTGTTGCCTATCCTTAATAGGAAGAGACTCCTGTAAAGAGGATATTCCCTTCCTATACGTCTTACGCCATCAAGTCCATTTTCCCTACCTTTCCCTGAATCAAATAACTTTGACGTTAGTATTAACTATAAATTAGGGTACATTTATTAAACAAAATAAAACGATGGTAAGGAGTAAAAGGTTACAAGATGGGCATGTTATGAGGGATGAATCGCATAATACAAAGTCGTTCATTACGAGTGTATACTGTTAGAAGACTTAGAAAGAGATGGATTCCGTGAAAGGTGACATGAAGAAGGGAGTGATGATGATGAAATGTATACTAACAGTTTGGTGGCATGATGCACCACGATGACGTCATCGTAGTTGTCAGCGAGTACCGCGAACAGCGCCGCCGCGCCGCGCTCCGCCGCCAGCGCGCACAGCTCGTGTCGCACGAGCAGACACGCGATCGTACTAACAACATCGCTTACTAACGGCGGCTTCGTATTATCTACATCAAACGTTTCTATAGCATTTTTTCATATCATAAGGTGGCAAAGCGAAGCGAGTGCCCAGACATTCGCAATAGGCAATATGCATATGACGCCAAATTGTACCAAACTTTCTTTAAGAATACTTTATTGCTATAAAAACATTCCTACATAATTTTTTTTAAATGTAATGTGATTTAGTGGCATAATTTAATCATTAAAATGTGTCTTTTTTAAAATTCCCTCTCTTCGTTCTAAAACTCATACTATTGGTCGAAGCAAGTGGCTTATCTAAAATGGCGTCGCTGTGTTGTTAATACACAGTTAATTTACGTTAATTTATATAGAAATCACTAGATCAATCACATTTATAACTATTTGTATTTATCTTTTAATTGGTTATAACTTTTATTGTTAATTATTAATCTGTTTTCAATCAATTTCAATTTCAATTTCAAATACACTCTGGAAGTATTTTACTGCAAACACGATATCAAAACCAACTTTAAAAAAATAATAAATAGAATTATTAATTACCACTTATTTGTACCAGGAATAATAAAAATGAATCGATTTTTGACTTTTTGACCTTGAGGAGCAATGAGGTACTTTGTTGTTTATTACATCGAAGTGACATCTGAGCGTATGTTATGTATGGAATAGGACGATTGACGTAGATTGTCTCACGTCAACTCCGTCGCGTTTTAGTCGCTCGAAAATGGTCGTAATTTTATTCTATTATTTTAGCTCAATGGTTGAACATTTTTACGTCAATTTTATTTCTGGTTATTTTATAACAAGGAGAATCGTTTAAAAAAAGAAAAAAAAATACATGCATATTCCCTATTATGGTTGGACCCTTCATCGATGGAGGAGACCCACATTAAGAGAATGTTTCCCCGTCTTATGTGTCTCCTGCAACGTTAAATCTACATTCCATTCCCATTCTTATAAGAAATATTATTTTTAATCTATTTATTACTAGCTGTTGCTAGCCACTTCGCTCGTGAAATTAAAAAAATATAGCCTATGTTACTCATAGAATGACCTTTCTGACAGTGAAAGAATGTTTAAAATCGACCCAGTAGTTGTTAGGTTATGTCAATACATATAATACAAATCTTTTCTCTTTACAGTATTAGTATAGCACTTACTTTCAAGTAGCCTTGTCAATGTATCGAGCAATTCCGCTCCGAGTTCGCGAGCATGTTCGTGAGCTTTGCCGAACTCCACACGAACGTCGTCATCTAAAGTTAATTTCCTTATGACTTGTAGACATTCACTTAATAACTGTAAAATATTTATGTATATTCACCACAATTAAATCTAAAAGCAAGGCTTAAAATAATTTTTGTCCGAGAAGGAAATATCTTATTGTCCCCTCCTCTGTAAGGTAGGTAACAGCCAAATAGTTCAGTCAACTACATAAATATGTTGCAATTACAGAACTGCAGAATATTCTATACAATATTGGTTATACTATATTATTCAAGGTCGGAAGCGTACGGACAGATAAGTCCATACAAATGATTAAAATCAAACACATAATGTAGTTTCTAAATTTTGTTAAGGTGTACATATTTATGTAGCTGACTGTACTATAAAAATTACTTTATATTGAATGTTTATTTTAGCTCAATTTAACATTTGTCAATATTATTTTAAACTAGCTTTAACCGGCAACTCTTCATCTGCGTAGATATAAAATAATCAAAGCTAAGCAATGTGTTCTTCCATCTGTTCCAAATTTTATCAAGATCTGTTCAGCAGTTTAGGCTACAAACTAATAAACATCCATTTAAACTTTCACATTTGTAATATTACTAGTTTTCGCCAGTGACTCCATCCGCGTGGAATTAAAAAAAAACTAAGTAGCCTATGTGTTCTCCCAGACCATACTCTACATCTGTGCCAAATTTCATCGAGATCCACTCAGTTGTTTAGGCTACAAACTCTAACAAACATCCATCCAAATATACTTTGGCATTTATAATATTAGTAAGAAGTAAGAAGTAAGATTACTCACCTCTATATTTTTACTTTTATTCAATATATTGTTCAAATTCCGTCCAATTCCAGTACCAAAGATCATCTGTCTGTTCATCTCATGTTTAACACAACACACTGATGTCCATTTTAAGGTTGCTATTAGTATTGATTCTTCCTCTATTTCATCTAGATTTCTATAACAAAAAACATGAAAACATAGTACTGTTGTGACCCATATTGGGTCTTGGTTAGACAAAAGGTAAAATAATCAAATTAAACTAAACACATTTCGCCATTACTAACTTACGCCCGCGACTCCGTACGCATGGAATTAAAAAAAGAAGCCTACGTGTTCTGCCATACTATCTTCTACATCCATACCAAATTCCATCGAAATCTGTTAAGCAGTTAAGACTACAAACTCTAACAAACATCCATCTAAACTTTCGCGTTTATAATATTAGTATGATTAACAATTATATTGTAACATTGTTAAGCACCAATATCCTAATGGTTTGGGGTACGGACTACCGATCTTGTGGTCGAGGGTTCGAATCCCGCCATTTGATTATTGTGTATTATATCCTAGCACAAGCCTAGAGCTTAGTTAAAATGGTTAAAGGTAATATTAGTAAATTTACAAAAATATACCAATAATAAAAAGAAGGATTTGTCATATTTTATCAATGGAATATTTAAATAAAAAAAAGCTGTATAAAAACTGGCAATGAAATAAAACAATACCTTTTAATTATTGCAACACCTTTTCTGTCCAGTAAATCAGGTTGTGATTCCATTAAAGAAACAAATGTATTTAATATTTTTATTATAAAAGAAGAATCTTTTACATTATTGATCTTTAGATAAGATTTCTGTTTAGCTTCAAGTAAATTTATCAGAACAGTATAACAACCCTCTTTGCCTGCTTTCACTCTATGGGCAATATCTTTATTGCATTCTGTCTGAAAAATAGAAAAAAATCTCTTATAATTCATCATCACAAGCTCACTATACAGCCCTATTAAGGGGCTTGGAGCTTACTCTAAGTAAGGGTTGACCAGGACTTAGTTAACCGCACTAGCTCACTGCAAGTTGACTTCACACATATCTTTGAATTTCTTCACCAATATGTGCAAGTGTCACAATGTTTTTCTTCTCCGTAAGAATGTCGGGTATATTACATACATATGGAATTAATAAAATTACATTGGTACAGCGGGTTTCGAACCCTGGACCTGTGAGTTACAAGTCAAGTGCTCAAATCCCTGAGCCACCAACACTTAAACTCTGTCTCTCTTACATGCATCAACTCAGGACTATTGTATATATTGTTTTTTTTTTCTACTTGTGGTGCTGCAATTAATTTACTATAATAATTAATAAATAGTAATGAAAATACTGAAAGATTAGAGTAACTTAATATATCATTTACTTAATTCTTAGAAAATATTTACCATCAAAATGTCCAATTGCTCTAGGATATGTTCTTCATTATTTTGTACAGCATTTGACAATTCCTTAAGTTTTTTAACGGTTGAACTCACTAAATGCTCCTCACCGGAGTTCAAATTTAGCTCTTTGATAATGTTGGATAAATCCACACCCTGTATGTGAGAAAATTGATTAACATATTAGACATGTTGACTTCCTTTAATATTCATAGATGATTTGTTTGTTTCTATTTTCTTGCAAGGGTGTATTTTAACTCTATTTCTATAAATCTAAGTATTAAAATATTGAAGATTGTATAAAATTATGTTAAGAAAAATGTATGTAATTTCCAACCTGTGCTTCAAACTGAGCTATTGCCTCTTTTACAGCCTCCTCTGGGCTCATATCAAATTCATCCATATTCTCCTTAACAACCTCATCGTAAGTCTCTTGAGTTATCACACGAACCATTTTTAATAATCTTATGAAGTATTCTTATTTATTTAATTCATGAACAAAAGTTTATTACTGTAAATCTAATTTAATCGAACAGCCGGTGATTCACAGAAGTTTTGAAATTAATATTCTTTTTGACATTGACAATTGTCAGTTTTCAAATTGTCATGTTTATTGGACGTTGACAGAGACATGTTTTTCCATACCATCTCAAAAGTGATCTTTTGTTTACTCAAATAACTTTGAACTGTTGAGCTGAGGCTCAACAAATTAATTAGCTACTCACGGCTCAACCCCATCGCCATTGACCATCGAAAATGATCGAAAATAGAATATAGGCCTATCAAACATTAAATAAGTGCGTGTGAATCTCTAAAATCGTAATTTAAAATTAAAACATAAAGTATGAATTGGTATGAATATCCGAACAGGACGATTTGACAGAACGAAATCAGAATTTCGTTCTGAAACTCCCCTTCTTGAATTTATTTAGTCGAGGTACAATTGTTATATTTTCCTTATTTAAAAAAGACAGAAAATGCCTCTGTAATTATCTCTTTTAAAATGAATTATTAATAACTTATTTTGATATCTATAGCTTTTACAGTTTTGACAGAACAGATAACAATTGTATTTTGATTTGACCGTGTTTCCTGATTTCCTCGTTTCTCGCTATTGCAGATTGTGGATGACGCATACTCATAAAATAAAGGTGTAATTTGTTATTGAATACGTATTATTTAGTTTTTTCGTAATATAGAATCGTAGCATAGTAAGTGTACACAATGAGTTTTCTTGGTAAGTTATTCGGTGGCAAGAAGGAAGAAAAGGGACCTACGACGCATGAAGCGATACAAAAATTACGTGAAACAGAGGAGTTGTTGCTAAAAAAGCAAGAGTTTTTGGAGAAAAAGATCGAACTGGAAATACAGACAGCTAGGAAAAATGGAACAAAGAACAAAAGGGGTAAATTCCAAACTTTTATTTAGTCCAAATACATTTTTCATCTTTTGTTGACATGCTAATGACCTTGTTTCATATAATTAATTGTTGTGTCATCTAGTTTATTGTTCTATTACGTTTAACTATTTAAATTAAATCTACTGTTATGTTTCTTCTAACATACAAGTTCCTTCTAACATTTTATTATAAGGATATCCTTTTTTTTTAAACTATAACTATAACTGTAACCAATCTAAATGGACCACAGCACTAAAGTTTACACTATGTATTTACTTTTAGCTGCTATTGCTGCACTCAAGCGTAAGAAGAGGTATGAAAAGCAGTTGACACAGATTGATGGTACACTAACACAAATAGAAGCACAGAGAGAGGCTCTAGAGGGTGCCAATACTAATGCACAGGTCCTCAACACAATGAGGGAGGCAGCTAATGCAATGAAACTGGCACACAAAGATATGTAAGTGAAACAAGAAAATCAATTTAGGTGTTACTACTAAATCAGCCCAGTAATCTTTGAGATATTTCAATAGATACAAAAATATAAATCTTTCCTCTTTATAATAGCCTTACAAATAAATGTGGTATAAAGTTAAACTTAAGAATAAACTGAGTATAAACAAAGTTTGCCTAAAAAAAAGGAGTATGCCTAAGTTTAACTTTATACTGTGTTTATTTGTAAAGCTTTTATTAATAGGAAAGATTTGTATTTTTGTATGTATTTAGATATCTCAAAAATTACTGGACTGATTTTAATAATAAATAGCTGTCGTCACATAGTAAATGAGGATAGGAAGATAGGAAAAGACATTTTTAAATACAGAATATCTAAGAATAGTTTCTTGTTTCAGTGATGTTGACAAGGTGCATGACATAATGGACGATATCGCAGAACAGCATGATATATCGCGGGAAATCACTGATGCTATCAGCAACAATGTTGCCTTCCCCAACGATATCGATGAAGATGAGCTGGAGAGGGAACTGGAGGAGTTGGAGCAGGTAAGTCACTATATTATGGTTTTCCATCATCAGCTAAAAAGTGACAGATTGACATTTAGGTTCCAGTGTGGCTTCACATGAAATTATAAAAACTTTATTTTATTGTTTACATGTACGAAGTTTAGTTCAGTTTCTTGTCTATATCATTCCACAGCGGATTGGGCCAATATATGAAATTTTCAATTGCAAATATCAAAATTCAAATGCACAAATGATAATAAAGGCCTTTGTCATTGGATAACAAATACCTCAATGTCAGCTTGTAGTTTATGATCTCTTTCCTACAAATATTTTTACAATTTATTTACCCCCTAAGTTTAATACTATTAAATAGCTTTAAGAGTGTTGTAAGTGTAGGGCTTTTCAATAAATTAGGAATTTTTAAAAACATGCTATGATTGCTGCCATACAAGCCACAAAGTAGCGTGTGTTTACACTTCATTGTTTTATTATAGGAAGGGGAAATGTCCTCTTTATGTCCTCCGTTGATTAAGGGTAGGTAACGCATCCGTTATTGCGAATGACTATGGTCAGTGGTCGATTCGCCATTTTGGCAGATTCACTTGGCCGATTGCTCGTTTGCCATCCATAATATTTAAAAAAAACTTTAGTGTTAATCTTTTTCCCTTTATATTAATGTATGCGGTGTTCCTTCCAGGAGGACCTGGACAAGGAGATGCTGGGCATCAACGTGCCCACGGACACGTTGCCCGACGTGCCCGCAGCGGAGCTCGTGCATGACAAGCCTAAGCCCGCACGCACCAGAAAAGACGGTCAGCCATCCATATACATAGCCATACATTGCCATACGTAGCCATATACAGCCAAACATTGCCATACCAATGTATGTATGGCAAACCATACATTGCCATACATAGCTATACATTGCCATATACTACCATACATAGCCGTAAATTGCCACTCATTGCCATACATTGCCAGACATTATCATATAATGCCATACATGTTACAAATCAACACACTCTATATACATAACTTTTATAATCATAAAATTATTAAACTACCTTTAGCCCGCGACTTTCTCCGCGCGGAACTTAAAATAAGGCTTTTTCTTGTAATGGCCACTAAAATTTATGTTTAATACAGAAAATTTGCGTTTTGGTTTGCTTTTATTGATATTTGATAAATGTATTGGTGAAATATATTTGATAATTTATTGTGCATTTAAAATTTTTATTTTTACAATGTGTATTTGTCAATTGTCAATTTGGTCATTTTATTTATTATTAACTAGCTGTTGCCTGGGATTTCATCCGCTTGAAATTAAAAAGAATAGCCTATTTTACTCACAGATAAATTACATTTCTAATGGTTAAAGAATTTTTGAAATCGGCCCAGTAGTTTTTGAGTTATTTCAATATGTACAATACAAATCTTTCCTCTTTATAATATTAGTATATAAGTAATATAGCTTTCGCCCGCGACTCTGTCTTCCGTATTATGCTTTACACTTTGCAAAATTTAATCGAGATTCGTTTAACCATTTACGTTACAAATTCTAACAAACATCCATCCAGCTAAACTTTCACAATAATATAAGTAATGAAAATAAAATCCTAATTGTAATTGTAAATATTTGTTTTTTTTTCAGAAGAAGACGAGGAACTGGCTAAGCTACAGTCGTGGGCCACATAGAGTAGCGCTGTCTACCCTAAAACGGCTTAGTTGTATGTTTGTGATATTTTCAATAACCAATCGAGTACTGAAGCTTTTTATCTTTTCAATTAAAGAATGTGTGATTTTTTTTTAAATAAAACAAATGATTCGGTTCACAAAAGAGCTTAACTTTAGGCTATTATGGGTAAAAAAAAAATTTTTTGACAGATAAAATTTGGCGCCGAAAATCTGAATGCGCCATTTTGTTTTTTGTTTTATTAAAAGATTCACACATTTTGATGTCATCATATTTATTTAGTTTTCATTGTATATATGCGTAAAAAATGTTGTGTTTAAGTTCCGAATTACAAAAAATTAAAGCTTCAAGTAATTTTCAAATATCTTCCACGGTATTTAAATGTTCACACTAGAATAGGTTTTTTTTTAATTAGACTTGGTCAAAAACTAAAAAAAAATAATAGGAAAAATTTAAGTAAATGTTACTCAATATTATTTTTTTGTGTATCCAATATGTAAAGATTTTTTTAACATTTTGAGCAGTATTGCTATTATAACAAAAAATATGGTAAAAACATAGAGAAATGCAAAAAACTTTTTTTAATTACTACAGTAACCAGAAAAATTGCGCCTTAAAAAATCCTTGTTAATATTTTTTGCTGATTTTTTTTGGTTGAAAAATATTTTATTTTTTATATTTAACTGTACTTTTTATTTATATATAAATTTTTTGTAACTAATATAATACGAGGTTATAAAACGTATAAATTGCAAAATCATAATAAACCGCATAAATATATTTAAATGAATTTGCCTTACGCTTTTTAGGATAAATATTGAAAGTTACTAATATGGTAAATCGTATTTATGTAACAAACTTAGTTACTTAAGTAACTTAAATACACATAAGTACAATCATAAAAAAAATATAAAAAGTAACTATATAAAACTAACATTAAAAACATCGCTACATAACATTTTACAATGTGACAGTTGTCAAAATGTTAATGGATTTAATCTAAGGGCCTCTCCCACCACTGTCTGATAGAAGCTCAGATAGCTTAAAATTTCACTGTCAGGTAAAGTAACAAAATCCGATATTTCCATCACATATTTTACACGTTGGATTGTTAAACAATTTACAATTTGGTGGGACAGGTCTTATTTACCATATTTAAATGTCGTTTCAGTAATCGTAAAATGCGTAAAAAATGACGAAAAAAACTATAAAATGTACTTGTTAAAGTAAAATTTGTAAGGAAAAGTTAAAAATCTCATTGAATTTTTGTTTTAAAATTTACTGGCGCTTATTTTTAACTGAACAGTCTAACCGATGAGTTAACTACACGTAGGTTTTAACTGTCAGTTGATCTGTTCAGTTAAAATTTGCCAACATGCCCAATTTTTACTGAAAACTTCGACTTTTCAGTTAATACTGAACCATTAGCTGACTTAACAGTTTTAACTGACCTTACAATTGAAACTTTGCATACAAATAAACGCGGTATAAAGTTAAACTTAGGAATAAACTGAGTATAAGCAAAATTTGTACATATATTTACTTATACTAAGTTTATTCCTAAGTTTAACTATATACCGCGTTTATTTGTAATATTTTGTCTACACGGGCAAAGATCTAAATGGACGATTAGCCTAGTTTAAACTGTTATGCAGGAGACGCACATAAAGAGGATATTCCCCTTCCTATGCGTCTCCTCCACCGTCAAATCCACTTTTCCTTCCCATCCTTTCCTCTTAAGAAAATGGTGGAAAGGGAAAGGGACTTAAATTAGGCCTCCGGCACCACACTCATCAGACGAAACGCGGAATTGCTTCCACTTCACGCCTGTCTTTAAGTTATTTACGGGACGTGAAATAGTTTTTTAAATGAATTTTCTTACTGATTGTACATATGTGCATATAAGATGCTAGAAAAAGAATCAACTAAGTTTGTAACGCAATGTAAATTCACTGCCGAAATTCGTAACCTGTACTAGCTGTTGCTCGCGACTTCGCCCGCGTGAAATTAAACAACAATACAAAATGTAGCCCATGTTACTCATAGTTAAATTACCTTTCTAAAGGTGAAAGAATTTTTAAAATCGGCCCAGTAGTTTTTTCGTGAATCGAAAAAAAATACAAATCTTTCCTGTTTATAATATTAGTATAGATGTGCTATCTCTTTTTTTCATATAGAAGGAAAGAGATGTCTATATTTTTGGTTTTTCGGCAGTGGACTTACAAATTGGTTTGTGAGAATTTTCATCAGTTAATGGGTAAATTGTACTCTATTATAATGCATTAGAGATTCAATTCCCTTGTACTTTGATGGGTGATTTTTATCACAGAGTAGTATGTAACATGTAAACTTTTTTATATATTACAATAAATATTTTAAAGAATTGTCTCTTACATTTCAGTGACACTGAGAATAAAAGTTTGTGGTCCTCGAACGTAATGTTGCCAGGATCGACTTAAAAGTTCATTAAAACTCGCAGTGTTGCAATAATTAAAAATATGTATGATATTGCGTTTTAGGGAGGTTATAATTAAGCTGTACTAACTTGTGCATATTGGTTTAATATATTTTATTTTAGGAAAAATGTTTGTTTTATTCATACCTTATTACACTTTTGATAATCTTAATTTTATAAACTAGCTTTCGCCCGCGACTCCGAACGCGTGGAATTAAAAAAATTAAGATGTCTTCAGACTATCCTCTACATCTAAGCCAAGTTTAATTCAGATCCATTTAGTAGTTTAGGCTACAAACATCCATCCAAACTAGCATTTACAATATGATTAAGATATGAAACTGTAGATGGGTAGATGTTAGTATCTCCAAAACAGCTAATTGAACCTCAATAGAATTTGTCACAAATGTAGAACATAATCTGGGAAAACATACTACTGAGATTTTAAGAAGTAAGCTATTTTGCCCCAATTGAATAATAATATAACTAATCTTGTTCACTTAAATAACCTCAAATATTCGTCTTATTGAAATTATCGAATTATAATAATAATGGCTGGTATTATTTATGTATTTTATTATTTATTATTCTATTTATAATTAAAAACCAGTCAGACAAAACCCGGAGACAAATTAATTTTAAAAAGAAATTAATATAACAACAATCTTTTGAAACGGTGTCAGCCTACTTACAATGATTTTACAATTCACGTAGCGTATTTTGATGCGAGGTACTATTATTTAATAATAATTATTATTCATTCGGCATACTAGCTACAATATGTTGACAGTGATTGATTATTAAATCAAGCGATTTCTTTTAATAAACTTTTGTATTGGTCCGTTTATATTTGTAATTAATTTTAAATGCTGCAGCAAAAATTAAATAGCTTAATAATTTCACTAACTATTATAACTACACAGAAGTAATTAAATTGAAAGCAAACAAATCCGGCGGAACATGATAGTAATCCTTGAATAATTATTATGTAATTGCCCTTAACTTGTATGCGTTCACGTAATGTAATCAAACGATTATTTCAAATGATTATGAACCTTATGTCTAACTGATTTAATGTAGATATTACTGTAAGCTTTACTTTTTGGAAGCAAAAATGTGTACTTTAAAAACATAATTTATCAACAGAATTTCGGTCATAACTTTAAGGAATAAAGTCGTTATTTCTTTGTAATTAAGGATTGCATATCCCTGCGTAAACGTTGTGCGAAATTTCGTATTGATAATAATTGTGATTCATCGGACGCCGCTAGCCTTGCAGGTAGAATTTTGATAAATACGACTTTCCCTTGAAGGGTTATTCTGGATAACGATTGAACTACGAACTAACTGCGAATCAGATGAGATGGTAACTCTTAGTTAATAAATAGTACTACACGAGTTTTCTTATTGGGTCGCTAGTTTTTATTGTAGTGTAGTGTAGTGTCCTAGCTCTAGGATCAATGGCATGGCTTGGGTGGCAAGCTGTAAATGGTAAGTCAATTTATTAAGTACAAGTAGGTTGAATAAAAAGAATACTTTGGAAGACAAAAACTAGTGCGGACCTTATATAACGTGTAAAAAGGCCAAAAATAATGAATCGTAATTCTTAAGTTGTTTAATAGCATAAAGTGATTTGAGCTCTATCGTTATTTAGAATCAGAATAAGCCTGTTATTAGTTAATTTGCATTACGCGCCTAGTCTATATGAAGGATTGGTGAGGCGCAGCGTCAGTCTTCAGTCTCACCGGGAATACTACGCGGCCCATCATGAATATTGCTATATTTGTGAGTAAAATATAATAAGCCCTAATATATTTTAATACAAAAATGTTGAGTGCAAAATTTCAAACATTTTTCGACATTAAATTAAGAATATTTCTTTGGTTTCATCATATATTTCTAACACTTTAATTTAAAATTTACAGTTAATCTACACTCTTTGATAGCATTTTATTCCTTTCTATCATCTTGTTAATTCGTTTTTACGTCCATTTCCTTAATTTACCTAATGACATATTTTCACGTTAATCTTTTATTATTTACAGGTAACCCTACTCCTCGTAGTTGCATCAAACGCAACACTTCAACATATATCGGATAAAGTGGCAACACATTTAAAGTCATTAACAGAAAAAGCTGCAACCACAATACACAAGCTTGCATCAGACATCGATCCCAAAAAACTGGAACATTTGGATTTCTTACATCTGCTTACAAAGAAACTTGCGAAGAAACCACATCCTGAACTAGTGATTATCGATCCTTACCAAGTTGATAGATTGAAATATTATTTTGAACATAAGAAACCAGTACCACATATAACTCCGATACCGCCTATCAAATATCCTCCACCTCTACCACATAAACAATACGGATTACCGCATTAATACATGTAAATATCAGTTCTAGCAATTCTTTAAACATATGTAATAAAATATAGTATTATTTAATCTGTGGTGTACAGTTAATTATCTGTTTATCAAAGAGTATGTAAGGCTTGTGTTAGTAAAAAACTGAATATTGATACAAGTTAAGTTTTAAACAATAACGCCACGCTATGTTTTAAATCCAGGCTAGAAATTTAGTAGAGTATCAAGTTATTTAGGAAGCTAAATGTGTCTGAACGAATATGAATATGTATTTTCTCACCAAATAACTCGAAACTAGGCATTAAACTATGTATTTCATTAAGTTTTGACGTCATATTGTAAGCCGTTTGATTAGTTTGTTATATGAAGTGTTTATTTTATAAACTTTACCAAATAAATATTAGATTGTACAAATCGAATGAAGACTAAACAAAAGGAGATTTAAATAAAAGAAAACATTAAATAAAACAGTTTTATTTACCTCTGTATTATAAAATAGAAAGCATTATTTTAGGATACATAAGCTATTATATAATTAACTAAAAAATCTATAACTAAGATAAAACACAATTCACAAAGTAAAAATTACTTTCCAATGTCCAGATCATTTAATAACTTATCGAAAACATCGGTATTATCACTTTTTTGGATAAAATCACTCAAACCATTTTGAAAATCACCGAATTCCTCCGACTGCGTGTCAACTAAACCTAGTTCTGTCAAAAGTGACAGGTTGTCAGTTTCGTTTTTGACGTCGCTGTCAAACGCGTCAGCTGTCAGTTCGGGTAACAACTGTTCTGTGTCAGCGTCATTGTCTCTGGTCTGTCGCCGGTTGTTTACTTTTCCCTCCTTTTCTTCATCTGACGCGTCGTGATATTCCTGAATTTCTTTACCGTATTCTAGATCTTCGTCGTCTTGATTGTCCTAGAAATATGGATTTTTGGTTATATTATATGAAATATCAAATCTATCTTAATAATTTTACCTATATAAGGGTGTAATTACAGATTTGGAAATACAATTTATTTATTTTTTTACTAGTTTTTGTCACCGATTCCGTCCGTGGGGAATTAATAAAAAAACCATGTATCTATGTATTCTTTCAGACTATGTCTATGTCAAATTTCATCCGGCTTTCTATCAGCCGTTTAGGCTACAAATTCTAATATCCATCCATTCATCCACACAATATTAGTAATTATGACTATTCTTATATTTTTCCATCTAATCAACATTTTTTTTATCGTAGTTCAAAATACCACTACTATTATTTGATTTTCAACCTTTGTAGATGTATGTTTTTTTTAATAAACAGTATTTTTAATTACCTGCATTATCTGTGCCGTAGATTTGTACTGGAAGGCATTCTGTGACAAGTCCACTTCCACTGGGAACAATGTCGAGTTCTCTTTCAGATGCTCCACCGTCTGACTGGTGGGAAAGAGATAGTTGCCATTATTAAAAATAAATTAACTCAAAATTTATAATACTGTATTAAAAATATTTAAAATCTAATTTTTTACAGCTGTACATGTACAAAATAATAATATGTATAATAGAAAACAACAGGTTTTATGAGTTTTTGAATTAAATAACATAGGTAAAATAATTAAAAACACTTACTTATGGTAGACCGCTAAACCTTGTATAAATCTCTTGAGTTGATATGCGACGTCCTGAGTCTTCTTATTGTCTAAAAGTTCCAATTTCACCATAACATCTGACCTAAGACGTGCGAACCTAGTTCTTGCTTCTTGTCGACATCTTAAAATCAATCTAAACAAAATATATAATTATTAAATACATGAATAACTGAAGATTTTAGACAGAATAAAATTATGTTAACACTTAGAAGCTTATTTTTAAGCGCCTAATTATAATAAATAGCAATGTTTCAGTTAAAACATTTTATTATTGCTATTTTTTTTCTGAAGGAACAATCAATTTAATTATTAAATCAGAAAAAGAAATCAATAGCTTTTTTATTTACCTGTATTCATAATTGCCAGTTTCGACTCTATACAATGGTTCTTGTAGTGCATTATATCCATATTCCTCGTCATCCATTTCCTTTACTTTGAGACAGTACGAGAGGTATTCAAACTTCGTGTCCGCGTATTTCCTTATAGTTAACTTTGTATCGGGTATCGCTTTGTTAAGGTATGTGCCCATATCTGATAAAATCTGGATAAAAATGTATAAATTTGTTAGTAGGATATTAAACAAAAAGAGGTTAATATGATATAATCCTACAAACTGGTTAGCATCGATTCTTATGGGGATTTAAAAGGAAAATTATTATCTACAAGAACAAAACAACTTATATACAAAATACAGTGAAACCTATAAAAAAACTTCCTTTATTGCAACAATGCAAATCATTTGAAGCACACTAAGACTTTTTTATTCACGATTCTTTAGAGATTCTTAGACTTCGATTCACAATTACGATTTCTGCAAATGGTTAGGTATTGTTTCGACTCTAATGATTTTATCCTTGAAATAACACTGATTTTTCATACTGGTTAAACAAAAAATTACCGAAAACGAATTGAAAACAGCTCAACTCATGTTTAGTCTTCCAGTGCCGGCACCGACAATTTTAGAACTCATCCAGGGTCCATCTTGAGTCATTATAATATGTTTTTACTAATGTCTCGCGAAAGTTTGAATTTAATAACTTACCGGTTTCAATGTTTTTAACATTTTAATGCCATCTCTCTCCAGCGTGCGGTGGTACTGACCGAACTTAGTGAAGGCCTCAGAAGCGCGCGCCTGAGGCTCCCTCACACCGATAGCAGCGAACACATCGCCCAATGCTTTATATGTTTGTAATAGATCGAAGTAAGATTTTAACATTCTGCAAAGTAAAATTTTTGTATGGAATTTTTATATCTAAGCGCCTGTAGAAAAAATATAGGTTAAGTTTTCAGATCGATTTTTTTGCTTTTATGCCAGTGTTGTTTAAAATATTTGTATAACTATCTATGAAACTATTTTTTTTGTTTTTTTCAAACAGAGTTTGTTTGATTTTATAAATCTTACTAATCTATCTAACATTATAAATGTAAAAGTTTAGATGGATGGATGTTTATTAGAGTTTGTAGGCTTAACGCCTGAACGGATCTTGATTAAATTCAGCACAGATGTCGAGGATAGTCTGGAAGACCTCATAGACTATTTTTTTGTTTTTTTTTTTAAATACCACGCGGACAGAATCATTGGCGAATTTTTTTTTTGTTTCTAGGAAAAATAAATATTTAAGTAAAAGCTTTTTTACCTTTTAGCGTTCTCTACTAATCTTTTATATGTATTTTCAGTGTCTCTCATTTCGTTAAGTTTAGCGACGAGAGTATCGTTGCAGAGTATAGCTCTGGAGAAGCCTAACGCGTCAGCAGTACCCGCGGACATATTCTCTACCAATCTGTGTTTCATCTTCTTCATTATGATATCCAATGATTTACCCTGCTTTGGATCCGCGTGAAGTTTGTTGTAGTTAATCGTTACTTCGTCCTGAAATATTACAAATAAGAAACTTCTTACTAATATTATATGGATGTTAGAAAATCTCCTAAAGATTAGAAGATTCTTGATAAAATATGGCACATTTGTATTTATTAAGTTGTTTTTTTATAAACTGCGCCAACGGAGTAGCTCTCGACAGCTAGTTAAATATAAAATGTACTGTTAAAATAAATTTAATAAAAAAACTACAAATCCCAATGTCTTTTAATTTAAGGGTAAAAGACATAGTTGTTGATCATAATCCTAATGAAAAAAATAATTAAACTGTTTTTTTTTTTTGTTTAAAAATTTTGCTTGCCCTAAACAGATTACATTTCACTGTACCTTAGCATTTTGTATCATTTTCGCGACTTCAACTTTAGTCTTTCCCTTCACACTCTGTCCATTAACACCCACTAATTCGTCTCCGCTTTGTAGAGTTCCATCTTTTGAAGCCGGCGTGTTGTCGAAAATCTGCAATGGAACAAATAGGAAGTAGAGTACTTATTTTGTATTTTATTAACCTAATGTAAAACGGACATTTCTATGCCTATAATGTAGCAAACTTAGCGCTAATTGCTCTGTAGAATCTCAATATTTTTTTAATAAATAAGCACTTGACTATAATTCTTTGATATTTTGTGATGTGGTCGAAACATGGTACACGGCAGTCTAGTAAATGCCTTTCTGAAGGTTTCCACGTGACAATTGGAAGGAAATACCCCAGCATCTTCTTTCTATTCTTTCGTTATCAATAAACAGTGAGATGGACTACTTAAATTTGTCCAATACCAATTTTAGAATTTAAGGAACTTACCTGGACGATATACAAGCAGGGGCAGAGTGGAGCCCCACCGCCGATACTGATCCCGATTAGATTCTTCTCATCCTTGCTGAGTACAACACTACCTGACGTCACCGTCATGCCCCTACAACATTTAATACTTAGGAAATTACAGACGATGTGTGTTTGTAACTTATTCTTGATGCAACATAAAAATAGTATGATCTTATGGTAATTGAATTTATAATTTTCTAGTTAATGTACAAAGAAAAAAATACACACGATATAATAGTTACAAAGGTACGTATGCAATTAGACTACGTTAATTTATTTACAGTTAAAATACAAGCTAAAATAAAACTAGCACAAATGTGTTTTAACACACGTATGTACATATTTAAACAAAATGCTATATAAAATTAACGCGAGTAATAGTAAAAGGAAGAAGTAGTAAGAGATGGTTGGATTGCGTAAGTGACATGATCAAATAGAGAGTGACGACTAAACCTTGGTGAGCTGACCCTATAAGGACTAGGAGACGATAATTAAATAAAAGATTTATTTATGAAACATTCTTTATTCGTAAACATCTAGTAGTTTCTGCTCTACATTAGCAATTACTCTAGCAGTTCTTTTTCAACTCTACCACTTAACTCGAAAATGGTGAGACTAGCTTAAAATTTTCCCTAAGCATTTCTAGCTGTTTGTAAAAAAACTTGCATCAACTCTTGATATTGTAGTAAATATCTCTCCTGTCGTAAATCGTTGAAGATGCAATCTGTTGAACCTTGATTGTCTTCTTTAGAAGTACTGAAATTGTGGAACGGTTGTTAATTATTTATCTATAAATAGTTTTAGCAAAAGTTAATAGTGTTCTTCCTTTATTATACATATATTTAATTTAGTTTGCTATTCCCTTGGTTGCAGTCTTACACAAATGTGATCACAGAATGAGAGTCAAAAGGGCTTGAATCATGTAACAAATAGATCCTTTAGGATCTTCTATAAAAGAAGTTTTTCGATGTAGAAAATATTCTGAAAACTTAATCACATTTGCTAAAAGTCTTAGACTAATTTCAGATTATAAAATCACAAAAAAAAAATTAAAATCGCGCAAAATTACGAGGTCTTGGAGTAAATTACCCCAAATTACTAATTTACTCTAAGACCTTGTAATTTTGCATGATTTTATAGTTGAAACAAATAGCTGCACTTTATACCCGTTTTTACTGCGCTAAAAAGGATACAATATTTTACACTCTTATCTCTGAAAGTGTAACACTTTCACTGTATGACATCATTTTGTGGTATAACACTATTGGACACAAAAAATAGCAGTATCGTTATTTTGTAAGTAAATATGTGAATACTCACCTCTCTATGTTATTCAATTCATTTTCAGGGTTTGGTGAATCCAAAACGATAGAAGCACTGATAAAATATTTTAAATCAATTCATATTAAAAACTTAACACAAAATAAAATAAAAACCAAACAGATTTTTTTACTTTTTTCTTGTTCTTACCTCTCATCCAAATCCATAGATAACAATAAATTATTTTTTCGTTTCCTTCCAGCGCGGCTAAATACACAAAAGTAAAATAAAAGAAAATAAAAAAAGTAAAAAATATCCTACAAAAATTACGATAAAATCGTATAGTTAGTTTTTTTGGTCTAATAAAGTATGATATTTGTATTTTTTTTTAAACATAAATACACTATTTTGTAAACACATTTGTATTTTTTGATACGTTGCATTTTGCATAGGTAAAAAAAGAACTCTATGTAGGACTTTTACTACGTAAATTAACTAAAAACTTAAAACACACATTATCTGTATCTAATTGCGACATTACATACTAAATCTAAATTTACGTTATTTATTGAATAAATTGTATATTTACATTTTATCCTCATACATAGTATGAAGTAGTAGTGATGAAAGTTGCGGATAAATTTTCGGTTCAAACGGATAAATATGATTACTTTGCCACATTCTTTCACTAACAAAACGATAAAAAACACAATATAATACGTCTAAATTATTCTTCGAATATTACACAAACAATAGATATTTCTGCAACACAAAAAGGAAGGATATTACGTTGACTGATAAGCAAAATAGTCGATAACATTTGTATTAAAAAAGTCAAACAACTCACGTACATTTTATCCTCTTCGAAAAAGTAATCATCGTCGTATTCCTGCATCATTTTTATTTTTTATTAGTAAAATAACACTTTACAAAAACATTTGTTGTGCTTCTTTAATTAATTGTCAAAATTATTGATTTTTTCCATTTCGTATTTACGTGGGAGGAAGCGTCGGTAAAACAGCACGCATGCGCAGTCTGGAACGAAAGTGACACAAATTTCAAATACAGGAGAGTAAGAAAAAAGCGACAAGAAAGGTGTGGATTTTTTCTATGTGTTGATTAAATGTTATCCAGTATAATGGTGAGGTGAGAGTTTAACTAAGGGCTAATGTAATATGATTATGACATTGTAATAGTTTCTATAACTATCTTAATTTCTTCGGTACTCCAGGGGGTGGGGGAAAGCCAATTACCATCTTCACCTGGCAATACTCGTGTTATCAACTATGAATATTTGTATTCATGCTAACAAGAAAATTACCAAACTTTTGTTGACTCTATAATTAGTGTATTTAAATTACTTAACACCGTAGACAAAATCGATACAAAGCCAATACAAAAAAAAAATTGTGAAAGACTGTCGTGTAAGGAATGGCGGCATTCGGCAGTAACTGACGCAACACTATCAAGTCAGCCAGGCATAATAACCAGATGATTGTGCAATAAAGCCTGAACTGTTTTTAAATGTAACGTTACGTCCATTTCGCTTGCACGGACAGTACCGTAGAGCACGCTATTCGAGTTGTTAACTCTCTTTTTAAAAATGAACAAAGTTATTGTGAGTGTACTTTTTAATTGACGCTATCATGAAATACCAAATGACATTTATCAATGGTGCTAATTAATTTAAATTTAAATTAGTCATAAATTTTGTGTGGATTCAGTGATTGTTTAAATATTTATTTCATTAGTAAAATATATCTGGTATTTCATGAAGTAGTTAATTTATTTTATGTTTTTTTTTTCGTGATTTTTGTGCAGGTAAAATCTCCCGCTAAAATGTGACGTTTATTTTTTAGTTACCAATTTGTCTATACGTGCTGTTTTACCGACAAGTTTTATGTGGCGATGTTGGCCCCATTGGAGGGTTTATAAGATCGAATCTGGTTGGTCATCCCGTCATCCATGAGGAACAGAGTTGGATCTTCGACCCTGATGTGGCTTTGCGAAGAAGAAAGCAGTTTATCGAACTAAATGGTGATAAGGGAGACAAATTGATTGAGAGACTCGGTTTAGGTATAGATGGGTACGACGAAGAGAGATTAAAAATACAAAGGGTTAGAGACGAAGGGCATTTGGGTGGTTTAAATGCTTTATTACCATAAAATTAGTTTGAAAAAGGATTAGTTTTAGAGCTTAAGAACTAATTTTGTTATTTCTAGTCTACACTGTATTCAATAATTAAAAGTATTAACTTATCTTTTTCTTTTTTTTAATTGTCATTGAATTTGCTGTAAATTTAAGTATGTTATCTCGCTTACTCTCTCTAAAATACCTGAGACCACTATATAAGAATATTTCTCAAGTATTTCAATATTATTAGATGTTATTGTGCGGTTTTGCGACCAAAAATGTAGATACCGACTGTCTAAATACGGTTCAGAGAAACAAAGGAAGGTTGACTAAAACACAAGTTTATTTGAATACTTCGATAAGAGCTTGGTTTACTTTTTAAGTTTATAACAAATAGAGTCTCTTTTTAAATATTTACTGTAAACATAACTTACTATTATCATAAAATTGGTTCTGTATTTGTTTTATTTAAATTATTAATATACATTTTTTACAATCATGTAGCCGACGTTCGGATTAATGAAGTCAACCACAGATTAAATTTCAAATAATGTGACGTATACTATTGATATCTCTGTTTAATCAAAGAGAGTAAAAGGGATAGTATTATCATAAACATAAACAATGTCTATTCACCTAATAATTCAACAATCCTACATTACTTTTACGTAGATGGTGACCTTCGTTTGATTTTTGCAATACAACTAATGACCTTAGAATAATTCTTTGAAAATATAGAAATGTAACCTTTGTTTAATGTCATTAATTTACCGAAACATGTAAAAGTTTTTTTAAGGTGTATGGAAGAGACAAATATATTCTTAGACAGATTATTCATCTTGGAAAGGAACAAAAGCATGAAATGTGAGAAAAAAACAGAAGCGTTTTAAAACGTTCGTATGGCTGGTGCGTTAATTAGTGCTAGTGTGAATGAGGGATTAGTCGTTTCAAGAGAAACCTGAACGTAGTGTGAATAATTTTGGGTAAAATTAAAAAGAAATCAGATTAATTCTTCAGTTTCTACTCGGTTAAATACATGGACGGTATTACAAAAGGAGAGATAAATTGTTTTTTAATTACTTATTGACTAGCTTTACAGAAGATGCATTTTGATTGCGATATAAAGAATTTTGAAGGTAACATTCAAGCTTGCTAATTATGTATTGGGCAGGCAGGTTGCTAAATTGAGTAACTTGTTGCATTTGTTTGAATTGTTTTTATAATATTTATGATATTTATCAACTGAATATTTTGAGGTGTTTTATTAATTTATCCTTGAAGTTTTTTAGCGTTATGCTCGTATAGTTTATTTTTTGCAAGTTCTTTGTAGAATAAAAAAGCAATTTATTTACGTCGTTTTACACTCCTAACATCATACAGTAAAATTAAACGTAAAATTGTATTAAATCAAATGAAATGTTACAAATATCAGCAAAAAAGCCAACATCACGCGGTGTTCCCAGGCGGTCACCCATCCAAGTACTGACCGCGCCCGACGTTGCTTAACTTCGGTGATCGGACGAGAACCGGTGTATTCAACGTGGTATGGACGTTGGCGACAACAAACTTAAAAGTTTTGTACTGAACATACATTTTTTTTTACATTTAGAATCTAGATATTACATTTCTATATCCTCTTTTATTTATATAAACGCGACAATCTAAGTTTACCTTTTAGGATCTTAAGAAAGCTTAAGTTTAATAGTTTAAACAAAAAGTAAGTTTTGTTTCTATAATTATAATTAGTCTACACATTTTATGAAAAATGATAAGTTTTTTGGATATCAATGTAATAGAAATTGGTAATGTAATATCACACATAGGAAATCTTATGCAATTTATAGATTACATTAATTTCAACTTGCAAAAAGCAAATTTTGCAAATAATTTTCTTACCTCACACTAGATGGCGCTAATTCGTAGTTTGTATCATTTGTGTTTACTTTAACGCCATCTATGAGTATGTTTCGAAACTTACTTGTTTTCTTAAGATCCTAAGAGCTGAATTTAGATTGTCACGTTTATATTAATAAAAGAGGATATAGAAATGTAATATGTAGATTCTAAATGTTATAAAAATGCGTGTACAGTACGAAACTTTTAGGCACTTTGTCGCCAACGTCCATACCACGTTGAATACACCGGTTCTCGTCCGATCACCGAAGTTAAGCAACGTCGGGCGCGGTCAGTACTTGGATGGGTGACCGCCTGGGAACACCGCGTGATGTTGGCTTTTTTTGCTTACAATTTTATTATGCGTTCATTTTTTCACATATTTGCAACTAATACATACACGATTCATTAAAGTCAGGTTCTTATGTTTTTTTTTATAAATAAATTTGATATTTGGTTATTTTTCTTCAGTGATTTTTCATTTCAGATTTTTTTATCTATCTCCTAATATGATTAAAGCTACAATAGGGTAGGGTATAAAATACAATAGTTCATAATTATTTCATTTATTCATTTCATTCTTAAGATACATTGTCGAGGAATATTCTAATAAACCTTACATTAATGACGAAAAAGTTATTTAAAACATTACAAGGAATAGGACAACTAGGTAAATACTAAATACAAATATATTTGGATAATAATTTTAGGTTATTCGCAACCGTCATCCCACTCTGTCCCCACTTGAGAATGAAGTTTCATCCGTCACACCTTTTAGTCCCACTATCACCAAGGTGACAGATGGCGCCCTTATAAAATAAAATAAGTTCCAACCGTCACGTCGTAAAAGTGGGACGAATGATACTTTTTATTCTCATCTGTCTTCATATGGGGACAGAACGGGGTGACGGTTGAGAATAATTCATAATTTTGTGGTAATTTTAATCGTAAAGTGTTAAAACAAAAATTTTGCATATTAAAATTAAAAAAGATTCTTTATGCAAAGATCATTTAACAAAAACAGAGTAAATCCAGAAATGGCTGAGAAACGCTGCAAAAAACATCAATTTTGAATTTTATACTAAAAGGTTTTATAAGATCAGAAATTCAAAATTTTAATCTTCAAAACACTTTAAAGAAGTCATTTGTGCAAAACTTTTTATTAGACAGCATTTTTTGAGACATGAAAAATAACCTAATACCCAAAGAATATTTTGCACTTAGAATAATATTGTTTTATCTGTGCCAATCACCTAGAATTCACGTCTTTTTTATTCTCTATCTCTTTCTTTAGTTTACATAATGAAAGGGATAGGAATATACCAATTATGGGAATATAACATGATACATCTGTCGAAGACTCAAAATAGTTTGATTTTATATTTTTTAAACCTCCGAGAGATTTATCATGAAAATAATGTACACTTATCCATTTATATTGGATAATTTTAGACAAATCTAGGAAAAAACCATTTAAATGCATAAAAGGCTCGTGGTAATATATTACACACTCCTAAATTTTTATGTTTGTGGTACATAATACCTGAATTAAATTTCGAAAGTGTCTTTTTCTGTAAATTTATCTAAAACTATCAATTAATAAAATATTATAGAGTAGAAATTGTCATAAATGCATAATCATATGAAGGGTTTATCAATAAAAACTAAATGTATTGTGACTTTTTCTCTTAAAATAATTTTAAAGTAATAATACAAGACATTGTGTTGGTCGTAAAATGGATTTATTTAGTAAGGCACCTCGAGTTTTTGGTTTTTATTACTGGAAATAATTAATTATACTTTGTGACATGATTTGTGACGGAATTTAATTCAAACACAAGTATTATAACTAAAAATGATTATACAATGTTTGTAAACGGAATTTATATTACAAGTAAACTGTTATTCTGAAAATTAAATCAGACGCCATCTATTGTCTTAAAGTAGAAACTGAATTGTGATTTTTAGTGATTCCTTGCAAATAGAGAGTACAAATATTTTCTTAAATATACCGATTCTAGAGAAACTGGTAGTTAACTATTACTATATTCTTACATTCTAATACGAACACCAAAGAAAAATTACCGTAATATGGCATTACAATCATAAATAACGATTTATAATTATTCTTAAAGAGATCAAATTACACTTTTTATTGAAAATTGTTATCATAGCTGAATTTAAAATAATGTAATAATAGTTTTCGATAAGGTCAAACTTCACAAGCGACAAAGTTTTTTGATTACTTTTTGCGGATTAGCGCCATCTTGTATCAGTATTATAAAACCGGATTATTGCCAATGTTTTGTAAAATAATTTCAATTCCAATTTTCTTCTCAAATTACGGGAATTTTCATACATGATTACACGTGTTTTGCTTTTATTTCTTACACAGATGCTGATATTTGAATAATTATTAACTGACAAGCAGCGCCATCTAGTATCAAATTGTTGTATTATAATTCGTTATTTTCGTCCTCGTGTAAATTTCGAATTCGTATCTTCTTTTTCCGGTCTACAAAACGTGTCTTCATTACGTCGTGGACATCGCGGACCTGGAATTGAAAAAATAATTAATATTAATAAACAATTAATAATGTCAAGGCTAAAACAGGCAGCTCTTAAACATAAGATATTTACAAGTTTCAGATATAGCACCGAATATAGAGTTTATTTTTACAAAATAAATGTAATTGTAAAATCTACAATTAATATTTCAATTTTAATGTTTTTCTTGTAAAGAGCTTTATTTCTTAAATTAACTAATAATAACTAATAAATTACCTATACTAATAAGGTTATGATATGAAATATTAATTTTTACTCAAAGAACGCTGCTGGGTTGCTGAAGCTTCCATTTATTTTATTACTAGCTTTCGCTCGCGACTCCGTCCGCGTGGAATAATGAAACAAAAAGGATTAACCTATCTATACCAAATTTCATCAAAATCCGTTCAGCCGTTTAGGCTACAAACATCCATACTTCCATCCATTTAAACTTTCACATATATGATATTATTATGATTTAACTCATTAGTGTTAAGTCTAACTAAGCTATCAACAGAGTTACGTAGTTCGGAAACTTATTAATCAAACCAATAACACTAACGAATGTTTAAAAAAACTGGGAAACCGGACATAAATATTAAAAACGAATAGATATTTCGCGAGGTGTGCCCTAAGGTCAGTCGACCACTTTAAGTGGGACATATAACTTTAAAAGATTTAAGATAAGCTTGTCCACTGGCAAAGTTGAACTGGGTCGTTTAAAAATTAGATGGACGTCTATCACACAGTCGGATTAGTTTAACGATATTTTATATATTACTAGCTTTCGTCCGGGGGTCCGTCCGCGTGGAATTAAATACGAAAACAAAAGTAAGTAGCTTACGAGTTCTTCCAGACTATCTTCTACATCTTTAACAAAGTTTATCTAGACTTGTTTAGTCGTTTAGGGTATAAATGCTATCCAATCAATACATCCATCTAAATTTAATTGTGTTAGATGGCAGTTAGCAAGTAACCGAAAATAACTCATAATAACTATGAATAGAAGGATTTCTAAAGTTTAATTTAATTCCTGGATATAATCTCGATGTTAATACGGTTTACAAATTAAATGTAAACATAAATTTTATGAAGCGTGTGAAGTGTAACATTTTTAATTTCACACTAATAGTTTAAGGAAATATTATATTGATTTACGTTACATTATGGTGTGATAGGCGGCCGGGTTATCCTACATAACGGTTCGTACAAGTTCCTTTTTCGGACTGTGGGAGCTATCTTTCTGGTTTGACTGATTTGTAGTCATCGTGGTTAGATCTGGGACTTTAGTGGTAACCTTAATACAGTTTAAGTTATGTTGGACATTTTATATTTTGAAGCTTTATTTGGGAATCTTCAAATCGATGGCATCGATAACATTTGCAATTGAGAATTTGACAAATGTAAACAATCATATCTTACTAACATTTAGATGGATGTTTGTTAGCGTTTGTAGCGTAAACGGCTGAACGGATCTCCATGAAATTTGGCACAGGTTTAGAGCATAGTTTTATCCCGGGAATAGTTACGGTTCCTGTGGGATTCATTAGTTTTTTTATGTTTACTCGATCATTCTGCAATGGTTCAATATATCTTATTGAAATTTGGCACAGATATCAAACAAAGTCTGGAGTACACGTGGGATAAGTTTCATTCCCGAGAAATGTCCGGTTCCCTAGGGATACGTAGCTTTTTGTTATTTATATTGTTATTTATAAAGTATGTAAAATATTATCCATCGCCTCATTTCATAAACGTTTTCCATAATCCATATTTAATTAAATGTTATTGTAGTTCACGCCACTTTTTTCGTTCTCTTTGCGTCGGCTATAATTCTAAGGCTGTACATAATTCAAATATTATTTATAGACGCGACGTCAAACTGGATTTAGAAGAAAAAACTTGATATCGAGATACTTTTTGTTTTCTTAAACGTTGAATAGGAGAATAGCTATCAGTTTATGGATGACTAGATGTTGCTTGCGACTTCGTATGCGCGAAATTAAAAAAATAATAAAAAATGTAGCCCATTTTACTCAGTGATAACCTAGCTTTTTAATGGTGAAATAATTTTTGTAATCGGTGCAGTAGTTTTTGAGTTATTTTAATACATAAAAATCTAAATATTTCCGCTTTATAATATTAGTATAGACTAGCTCTTCCCGTGCGACTTCATCCGCATGAAATTATGAAAATCTTGTTTTTACATTACATATGTCAAATTATCAATAGCAAATGTCAAAATGATATGACATGACAAACCTCGTCAATCTTGCTTCCTGGATGTTGGCAGCAACTTATGGTCTCTTTCCCACATTAGACTTTTTATCCAA
Organism: Papilio polytes; assembly: GCF_000836215.1. Lineage (NCBI taxonomy): Eukaryota > Metazoa > Arthropoda > Insecta > Lepidoptera > Papilionidae > Papilio > Papilio polytes. The sequence goes on along the minus strand of NW_013528248.1, from coordinate 565,967 downwards.
AATATTTACCCCTTAAGTTTAGTTAAGCAAAAATATATAGCCTAAAGCGTGACGTAAGTGTAGGGCTTTTTATTAAAAAAAGAATTATTCAAAAATATGCTGTAATTGCTGACATCTTAGGTAACAAAGAAGTGTGTGTTTAGGCTTTATTGTAATAGTATAGATAGAGAGAATTATCTTTTGCTGGACATCCTTTGTTTAGAGTGAGTCAGTGACGTCATTTTTAAGCTATATATCTATCAGCCAGTGGTGGGACAGGCCTTTAGTTGTTTTGTTTTCAAAAATCTGTCTACATTGCCGACCTTACAAAGGATTTTTTTAACATTAAATGTCCAACTTTGATTAAAGGCGCGGTCCATGTCGTGCTATGTAAAGGCGAGGCATCGCAATTAGTTGCCGTAATGAAATATGGAATTGCCCTTGATGTTTGCATGTTATAATCCAGATTCATAAATTATATTTAAACGTCAATATAAGCTGTTGCCCGCGACTTTATTCACGTGGAATATGCCTGTTACTGAGGGTTAACATAGCTTTTTAATGGTGAAAGAATTTTTGAAATCGGCCGAGTAGTTTTTGAGTTATTTCAATAAATACAAAAATACAAATAACTTGGCGAGGAATTAAAAGAACTTAGTAACCTTGTGTTATTTTATCGAAATACGTAAAGCAGTTTTGGATATATGTTTTATATCCATCCAAACTTTTGTTTTTTTTTTACGGTTTATTGAACGTCGGTAATCTTATTACTTACTAACATTATAATGCGGTTTAACATGGATGGATGGATGTTTGTTAGAGTTTGTAGCCTAAACTGCTGGACGGATCTTCATGAAATTTGGCATAGATGTAGAGGATAGTCGGTAAGAACACAGAGGCTACCGGCTTTTTTTTAAAATTCCCCGTAAATGGAGTCGTGGGCAGAGGCTATTAGTATATAAAACTGAATAAGTATCTCTAATAAAACTTAACTATAAATGTATTTTTAATTACATTCTTGCGAGCGTAACGAATTATTCCAAGTATTTTAATATGACCAACGAAGGCTGGGCTTTTAATTAGACATGCAAATTGTACGTAGACTTAACTTTCTGCATTGCATTTGACAGAAAGAATGATAATTACGAAGCTATCCGTATCCATTAATTCTTTATTACTTTGAGGTTGGACTTTTTTTACGAATTTCAAAATGGCGACCGAGTTATCAAACGTAATGGCATCGAAAAACAGTTTGGCTTATTGGTTAATTTCATTTGGGATATTTATTTAGAAAATATGAAAATGCGTGTATTTTCTGTAGTTATATAGTTTCGATTAAACAGAGTTTTCGGATGTTGGAAGCCTTTTAAATCAGATTTTATTTGAGTAAAATCTTAAGTTTAGATGGATGGATGGATGGATGGATGTTTGTTAGCGTTTGTAGCCTAAACGGCAGAACGGATCTCCATGAAATTTAGCACAAGTTTAGAGCATAATCTGGAACAACACATAGGCTACTTTTATCCCGGAAATAGTTACGGTTCCCGTGGTTATTAATATATATAAATATTAATTTAGTTTTTTAATGTTCACTCGATCATTCTGCAACGATTCAACATATCTTGGTGAAATTTGGCACAGATATAAAACAAAGTCTGGAGTACACATGGGATAAGCTTCATCCCAGAGAAATGTCCGGTTCCCGAGGGATACATAGCTTTTTGTAATTTATATGTTTTCTAATACCACGCGGAGGAAGTCGCGGGCAACAGGTCGTAATATTATATATGCGAAATTTTAGATGGATGTTTGTTAGTGTTAGGCCTAAACTGCTGAATGGATCACAATGAGATTTGTCTTAGAAGTATAGGATAGACTGGAAGAACACATGGGATATTACTATTGTTTTTTTAGCTCCACAAAGTCAAGGGGCAAAGCTAGCTATATAGTTATAATTTTTAAGTCAATACGGCTCCTCTAAGTACGATCATATCTATAGAGCGTTTAACACCGTAGTCCATAATGTCTAAAGCTAGTCAATTAACGCAATAGATGGCTCAGTATTTCCTCATCAAATGCCTCGCATGACATATCACGACGAGCGAAATGCCTGCGACGCAGTCGTCTGTTCAACTAAACAAAATTAAAATCATGTACCAGAAGGGAAAAGTTAACATTATTGATTGTAAACGTTAATTTATATTGCAATAGAATTACACTGTCTTTTAACAGTGGTAGAGCTTTAACATCTCTGCACGAATGTGTCGGCTCGCCCGGTGTAATACCACGACCACACAGACAGGCGTGAAGTGGGAGCAATTCCGCGTAGTCTGATGAGTGTGGTGCTGGAGGCATAATTTTAGCCCGTTTCTCGTTTCATCCTTTTCTTATAAAGAAAGGATTGGATGGGAAAGTGGATTTGACGGTGGATGAAATACATAGAAACACTCTTTATGTGCGTATCCTCCTCCATCGATTTAGGATAGGCAACGCATCTGCAATTGAGGATGTCTATGAGCAGTCGCTTCGCCATTTTGGTGGACTTAGGTGTCAGCTTGCTCGTTTGCCACCTTATTGTATAAAAAAACTCTCTACTAGTGGTTCATTACCCTATAGGGATATATAGAACGTGATAGGGTCCACGGCAGTCCCAGCAGAGGACTACGGTAATGGTAAACAAAGTTGACAACTTGTGAACTCTCAAGGAGAAATAAGTAAATTAAAGTATAAATTTAGAATATCATTAGAAACACTTACCAAAAAAAATTAAAGATACAAAGTGGGCACCCTCTTCTGTGCTCCAAGAGACAGTTTGTTTCCAAGTTTCTTGTAGCTTTCGTTTTTACTCCTACATTTTGGTTTTTCGTTCGCTTCGACCGGACAACCTTTAAGCTCCCAAACGAGATTTGTTAAGGACTTAGGTCTGCTTAGTTTTCTACATCTTTTCTCTGGCAATTTTGGTCCATTTCCTGAATCACCTGACGTCCTTCCACCTGAATGACTCGAGTCTAATGTGCCATCTAATTCCATCGCTTGGTGAATGTTAGAAAGACTTTTGTATCTTATATTGAAAATAGGGGAATCCCCTTTAGTTAAGGGTCTTATTGGACTAGTAACAGGACTAGGTGTTTCCTTGGTTGGGGAATGACTTTTCTGACTGAAGACCATCCGACTTTTGTTGTTGTTGACGCTGTTCTTAATGAATAGTTTAGGCAGATTGTTAGGAGCCGGAGCTATGGAACATTTTTCTTTGTAAACTGTTATTGGCGTTTCTTTAGGTGTGATTGCGGTTTTGCGCGTTCGCTTTTCAGCCTTTTGGATGTTGAGTGGTTTCTTTGTGGGTATCGTTTCTATGGGTGGTGGTTCTGGTTTGATTTCTGTGATCAATGGCATGTGTATTGGAGTGGCGGCTGGCGATGCCGGTGCGGATTCATGTCTTGTCGGTTCATTGGAATATGATGCTTTTATATTTTTAGGGAGAGGCGCAAATCCTCTAACGTAATCATATATCTGATCGATTTCGTCTATATATTCATCGGGAATGCTATTCTCATCTCTATGGCTACTATATATGTGATTGTGACGTGGCATATGTTTATGCTGGTTAGCGTTATCAGACGACATACTTCGCCGTAAGAAGTAACCGGTTTTTATTAATGGTGGAGCATGTAGGGGAGCATTCAAAAGTCGTTTAGGATCACCCAATTTACCATCCAACACGTGTATACGATCGACTACTTCTACAAGCAAACGGTTGCATTTCTCAACCAGTCTCGAGAACTCCATGAAATTTTTAATGTGCTCCTCATTTTTGCATCTTAACATTTTCAAAGGTGCTGCAAGAGGTAGAGCGACTAACGCGTTTCCTTCCTTTTGTAATGGTAATGCGAATACGTGATCCTCTTCGAAGAAGGATAGAAGTCTTAGTTCTGGAACGAAATGACTGGCGCTCTTC
>NW_013528248.1:553847-561791 GCF_000836215.1 Papilio polytes | reverse complement strand
CAAGGCATCCATCTTCCAGTTTCCTTCTTGCTAGTTCACTAACAGATTCTATACATCTGACGGCTCTTCCTTCCTCACTTAGTAACTCAAAGTAGCCTTTATACGTTTCTGGGATAGCAAGTCTAGGACCGACGCTGACCATTCGTCTTCCCTCTTTTAGTTTAATAGCTTGTGCGATAATCTTTTTCCTCTTGCCTGCGGAAACGAGTAGAGCCATGCTCTGTAATCCAGGACTGGGTAATGTTGGTACTCCGATTCCTCCATACTGGCCTTTAATGATTTTGGCTACGTTTGGCAGTCGGTTTTTAACGACGAATTCTCTTAGGTAGTGCCCCTCGTCTGCCCAGCGAGATGCTGCGACCACGACTTGCCCGTCCGTGGCTGCCATCGTGAGTAAGTCACATCTGAAACAAGCAGAAATTGGATGTTAGATTTGAAACGATTGTTGTTTGGTAATAGGAGTATGGACTTTTACCGAATGGTTGTCTGAACTTTATTTAATTATGTTAATGAAGTTTGGTATAATTACATGATGTAATAGTTTTGGTACAAAATTTTATTTCTTTTCATTTCAATTACAATATGCTACTGTGTTTTCACGTGTAGAATTATTTTTTTTGTCTTATTTGTTGACTTTTGATATTTGATAAGTCTTCATTTATACGTTATTCCGCATTTGTGATCGTGAACGATAAAATCTAGATATTTAAAATTCCAAAGCAAGGAAGTCACCGTCACCTAACCGGTTGGAAAAATGTCGAATCTTATAATAATGCTTACGAGATTCTGCTAAAAATATTGCTATAGATAATTTATACAATAAATCAGGTCATTCTGAATATATATAATGTGGTATTTACATCGAATAGTGTTTAATATTATTATAGAGACAGAATTTATGTTAATCTTTACCAGACAATAGACAAATTCATCAAATATTAGATAGTAAATGATGGGACTAAACTACTTTTTAGGGGTTAAAAACTTATGGGAATCAAGAAGGGTTAAAAATGGCTGTGACCTGCGATTACGTTAATATTCCTATTATTATAAAGCAATTGTAACAATCTTTGAGGCAACAACGTCCAGCAATCCACGTTTATAGTAAGGACTAGCTGTTCCCGTGCGACTTCATACGCATAAAATTATAAAGAATTGTAATTTTATTGTTTACATGTGTCAAAATATGAATTGCAAATGTCGAAATTACACATGATGATAAACCATGGTAATCTTGCTTCCTTAATGTTGGCAGCTTGTAGTTTATGGTCCCTTTCCCACATGTTTCCAATTTATTTATCCTCCAAGTTTAATAGCGTAAAAATATATAGCCTAAAGCGTGTCGTAAGCTTAGGGTTTTTATTAAAGAAAGAATTATTCAAACATATGCTGTGATTGCTGACATCCTACGCCACATAGTGTGTGTTTACGTTTTATTATATTAGTACAGATGAATAAAAGTTGCAACTACCAAATAGCCACAATTTACGCTTCAGAAAGGTGTTCACGTATTGAGGTATACTCCTGAACTTGTTAACAGTCCGTTAAAAAAGCCATTAAGATTTTAATCAGACCAAAAACAAAAAGTTCTTCCAAATTGTTTGCGGTACTTTGTAATTATAGCAGTATGCTCGTACTAGGTGTTCTCGTGGCTTCACCCGCATGAAATTATGAAAACTTTACTTTATTTTTTACGTGTGTATAACTTTCATGTGCAAATGTCAAAATTCAAATGCACAAATAACAAATACCGTTGCCATAACAACCTTGTTTCTTTGATGTCAGCTTGTAGTTTTTGTCCCTATCCCCCGTGATGGTTTTTTCCAAACCACTTATAAAGTGAGAGACTGCAACAGCCGGAAAACATATAGCCTATAGTGTGTTGTAAGTGTAGGGCTTTTTAATAAAAGGGCTTTTTAAATATGCAAAATACCAATTACCTTACTGTGGCAATTTTGCTTCCTTTATGTTGGCAGCAGTTATGGTCTCTTTCCCACATCAGGGTTTTTATCCAAAATTTTTACCCCCTAAGTTTAATGGCGTGAAAATATATAGCCTAAAGCGTGACGTAAGTGTAAGACTTTTTATTAAAAAAAGAATTATTCAAAAATATGCTGTAATTGCTGACATCTTAGGCAACAAAGAAGTGTGTGTTTACGCTTTATTATATTAGTATAGATAGATTACCTTGCTAATTAGTCGTAGTACTTTTAGTGATTCAACTAGAACCATATAGTCTAGTAGAGTTGTCGGCGCGTAACGTGGTGTTTCTGAATTACATCAGCTAACTGCTATTGTTTGTGTACGTTGACCTTAACTTTGCTACGTGTTAGGGTTACCACTTCGTAGTAAAAATTAGGATAAACTTATTATTTAACACGCTCACTGCGTAACAGGCCGATATCGGCCTGACGCGGTAAAATAAGACTATGGCCCTCTCGCTAGCGGGACACGATTATCTCAGTATTCATTACATAAAATGTATCAAGTTTTCACAAAGTAATAGCAATTTAATCTATCCTAGTGCTAGTGGGTCTAGAAAGACCTGCCACGCCCTGGCGGATATATCATTGGGGGCACATTTAGGCCCGCCGCCGCACCGGATGAAGAATTATGATTTTATTTGACGCAGTAAACGTGTTAAAACAGTGTATGGAAGTAAGTTGACAGTGCCTTTATCAACTTACTCTTAAAGGGCACATGGTTATAAAATTGTATTTACTTTTTACAGGGTTGATTTTTAATTTTATTTGTAGATGTCGCTATTTTTTGGTCAACAGTTAACTTGCACTTGTATTATTTTGTAGTAATAAATGCTGATTTTCTACAAAATTATGTGGCAGTACGTTGAATTGGGAATATCCTCGTAATATACAAAGTGTGGTCACAGCAGTTACAGATACAGTTTGTTTTATACGGCAAAAGAGTTGCATAACAAGAAGGTTGTTCACATGTGCGGATTTAAGAATATCGACCCCTTAATCTTTACTCATTTGTACGAAAGTGATATGCGATACCGTTTTATACCTGAATTGAGGTTAGAAAATGAATGTTTAATTCCGCAATAAATTGTACGAATTTGTGTTAATTAGATGTTGCTTTTTAAAGGAACACGATAAAGATTTTTTAAGTATGTAAGATTTTGTACTGTTAACTCTCTGTTCTGTGCTGTTTTTATAACAGCTGTTGCTTGCGACTTCGCCCGCGAAAAGTTAAAAAAAATATAGCATGTGTTACTCACTGATAACGTAGCTTTTTAATAGTGAAAGAATTTTTAAAATCGGTCCAGTAGTTTTTGAGTTATTTTAATACAAAAATACAAATCTTTCCTCTTTATAATATTAGTATAGACTTGATGTCACCCCTGTCCGTCCACGATTAAAAAAAAACTTTTTAGTAGCGTGTGATGTTCCAGACTATACATCTATATCAAATTTCCGTATACATCGAGTACTGGAAATACATAGTAACAAACATCCATCAATCTAACATATATCATATGAGCAACATTAAGTTAATCCATAATAACTACTCGCTGTTGCTCGCTAATTCGTTTGCTAAAAATTAAAAAATATAACCTATGTTACTCACAGATAAATTACCTTACTAACGGTGAAAGAATTGTCGAAATCGGCCCGGTAGTTTTTGAGTTATTTACATGCAAAAAAAAACAAATCTTTTCTCTTTATATAACTAGTATAGAAGTATAGATGATGTAGACGCAGTGTGTACTTTGTATTTAAAACTAGGACTCTTATTAAATTTAATTAAAAAAAATATAGCCTATGTTACTCATAGATAAATTACCATACTAACAGTGAAAGAATTTTTGAAATCGGCCCAGTAGTTTTTGAGTTATTTACATGCAAAAAAAAACAAATCTTTTCTCTTTATATAACTAGTATAGAAGTATAGATGATGTAGACGCAGCGTGTACTTTGTATTTAAAGCTAGGACTCGTATTAAATTTAATTAAAAATATAGCCTATGTTACTCACAAATAAATTACCATACTAACAGTGAAAAAATTTTTAAAATCGACCCAGTAGTTTTTGAGTTATTTAGATACATAAAATCAATTTTTTCCTCTTTATAAAACTAGTATAGAAGTATAGATGATGTAGGCGCAGCGTGTACTTTGTATTTAAAGCTATAACTCGTATAAAATTTAACTTAATCTTTACTATTGTAAAGTTTATCAAATCGATTTACTGTTTTCGAATATCTATGAAAATAAAATCTATACAAAAACTGTTCATCTTATATTTGCGTCACGATAATTTGTGTAATATAAAAAAATTCAATACTTCTGCCGACTGTACATCACGATTCTATCGCACGATTAACTCTATTGTGCTTGTTGAGATAACATTGCGTCTAACTGTACCCGTTCGGTTTGTAGACAAATAAGGAGGGTCGTGTTGGGCCATAGAATCGGTGTATTATTTATTATTTTATTATAATGAGTTGCTAATCATATTGTTTACCCATTTATTTCCCTTGATTAAACAAAGATAAGAATATTTTTGTTATACAGCAGAACGTCGATAACTCAAACCTCGGTAACTTCAAAAAATAATATGATCCCTTCCCAACAGAGCCCAAAACCTCTAAAACATAGACACTTGATAACTTAAAACTTTTATAACTTAAAATATTTTGTGTTTCCCTTGGACTTGTAACTTATCGAGGTTCTACTGTATGTTGTGGTAGCTGCTTCGGAAGATAAACTTATTTATTCATGACAGAATAAAACGGAAATTACATTTTATTGCAATAAAATGTTCAACCAAACTGATAAGGCTTCTGCTTTATGTTGTTACCGTTTTTCCCTTTGATTTCCGTTCAATAACATAAATTAAATTTATTTAAATCAATAAGATAGTTAATTAAGTCAAAACTTAATTTAAATACCTAAAATAAATATTCTACTCCGAGATCTGTTATTAATTAAAATGACGTTAATCAGATTAGAAATTAATTTAAATTATACGTTCCGCTTATGAAAACGCTTATTTAATGGACGTAACAAACGAGTTGCGTTTGATAGACCGCTATGTCGGTTTCCCATGATACCGCAGTTGATTTGTCCTGTACCAACCTAATCAGGAATTGTTATGTTTATGACAATCACTATTATGGGAACGAGTTTTTTTTTCTATAATAAAGCGAAACCTTAAGAGATTGCCCATCGCGCTAAAGTCGCACTATAGTTTAAATTTTCCTTTACGGACGATAAAACGCTCTTGGGAGCGTTGGAGGCCTTTTTTGTGTCGGCAGGGAAATCTGCAAAAGATACCTTGCCTACTGGGGGTAAGCAGGGTTATGTACGATTTGACCTGCTAAAACCACCTCGGTGGCCATCCTTTAGTGACAGACGAAGGTTCCGGTATCTCCAAGGAACACACTGGAACCAAGCGTTGGAGGTCCAGAAGCTGTAAAAGGGAAAATTGGAGGTAGCTCTTAATTACAGTTAATTTTGATCGTAAGATAACTTTTTGTATAAATTTCTCTCTGATAGGATAAGTCTATTTAAGATTAAAATAAACAACAGGGCGAAAATCGAAAAAACTTAGAATCCTTCAAGAATTTTCTCAAAGGCCGGTAGTTCCTCTGGTGTTGCGGATGTCCATGGGCGTCGTTGACCACTTGTGTTCCCGCAGCTCGTTTGCTCCCTTCTCTTATAAAAAAATTAGAGCACTACAAAGACGTTAGACGAAACAAGTTTGAGAATCACTGCTGTCAACAATTAGGTCCCCAATTGTTTAAAACTAGGGCATATTTAACCGGTCCTGTTACAATTGACAATTGTCAAACTCGTGTACCATTTACGAATTAAGTAAACACTTAGAGAAAACTCGGCGTGGATAATCATCAATGCCGGTCCGGATTTCACGGCAGTAATTCTAACAATGAAATGGGAACTTCAACCTTAAACGATCGTGTTATGGTTGATTTTTCAATGACTTAGTTATATATTTTCGTTGAATAACGGTAGTTTTACATAACACGGTGTCATTAATTGTGTAGTATGGTAGAAGAGGTGTGTGTTCGTTCGTGCGGAACTTTTTTATTGTAGGGAAAGCAAAGTGACTATCTATTGTATATAGTAACGAAGTAGACATGCAGCTGAGAAAAACAATTGTTTTATTCATCTACCCTTCCAAATAAATCTATACTTAATGTAATAAAGCGTAAATACACACTACTTTGTGACGTAAGATGTCAGTAATTACAGCATATTTCTTTTTTAATAAAAATCCTTACACTTACGTCACGCTTTAGGCTATATATTTTTACGCTATTAAACTTAGGGGGTAAATAAATTGGATAAAAACCCGAATGTGGGAAAGGGACCATAAGAATGCCAACATTAAGGAAGCAAGATTGCCATAGTTTGTCATTATGTCATGTCATTTTGACATTTGCAATTGATACTTTGACACATGTAAACAACAATATAAAATTTTAACAGGAATAGCTAGTTATTTATCGGTTGTTTACTTTCGATGACTAATTATGTTTGTAACTCTGTATTTTGTTTTGTTTTCATTAAGGGTAACGATTCATTTGCATAATTGTACCCTGCTGTGACGTGTGGGTCCGAGCGTACCGGACAGGTCCGCACCGTTATACTTGACGACCAGCGTTCGGGGATTTATAACCAGACTACACTTGATGCCATAAAAACTGACACATACAGTAATTAATATTTTTTTATTATTAATATTTTTATGGATTATGATTTCGGATAGCTAGTGTTATTGAGTACAAAATTTTAATTAGGTAAATAGACAAGTTGCCTACCTAAATGTGAGGTATAGGATGGATAATGGAAAATGGAAATTACTTAAATAATTACACTTACTAATATCGAGTTATTTAAAAGAACTTCAAATATGTTAAAGCCAAAATAAGTAGTCGCTATTGCAAACTTGAAAATTTTTCCTGGAATAGATACACAATTTTCCTTTGTTTTTTCACAAAATGTTCTCGAACCCTCTTAATATTTGGATTGTATACTTAATTTTGCACTCTAGTGTACGTTATGCAAGTGTTTTTGCAGTACATCGGGTGAATGTCCTACTCGGGTACGGACCTAATTCAAAAGCAATTGATTAAGATGGCCTCACAACTGACAGGTTCGTGGCCTGCCGGTCACTGGACTCAGGGTTTCTTGTACTTTGAGTCCTACGTGAGGTAATTACTTTTATAAAAAAATTAATAAAAAATAGTCACTGAGAGAATGATTTACGACGGAAACTTAATAACCGATCCATTTTTGTTTATCTAAGATTTTTTAATCAATATTTTTAATCTGTTAGTACGTATATTTGTTCTAAGGATTGGAAAACCAAATTAAAATAAAACCTACAAGAGAGTAATAATTTTTTCTTAAGACAATAATAGTGCAATTGAGTGTTATATTGCCAAATATATTATCTGTTAATTTTTGCATGAACAGGATTTATTAACGTCATCCGATGTTTTTTTTATTTACAAAAAGGTAATGAACGAGTGTATCTTGTTTAGACTCGTTTTCAACGCAACTTTTCCCGCCAATTTCCGGGAACAACATCTGCTCGATTGCACTGTTTTTTTAACGCTCGACTTCGAAACCTGTTTAGTAGGTTTCCATTGTCGAATCATAATGAAGATTTAGAGAATGCGCACACTTGAAACTAAATCGCACAACTGTTCAGTCTCGCTTTGATTTCTATGAGCTTATGGAGGTGCACACTACTCGATTTTTAATTGTAAACAGTTGAATTGGCTAAGAAACAATCGACAATCGTACAACAATCATACTAATGCGAAAGTTTAAACGGATTGATGTTAGAGTTTGTAGACTAAACGGCAGAACGGATTTCGATTAAATTTGGCATAGACGTAGAGGAAAGTCTGGTAGAACACATAGGCTACTCAATTTTTTTTTAATTCTAA
>NW_013528248.1:546909-553583 GCF_000836215.1 Papilio polytes | reverse complement strand
AAATTTGGCATAGACGTAGAGGAAAGTCTGGTAGAACACATAGGCTACTCAGTTCTTTATTAATTCTGAGAAGAAAGCTAGTTTAATCAAAGTTGTGCGCTTGTTCTAATGGTCCAACAAATTATTTACAGAAATATTGTCAATGTATACTAGTGGCTGTTGCGAAATCTTATAAATTCATATTAACTGAAGGTTACAATCAACAACAACTAAAACTAAACTATCGCACAACAGTTGTGCGATAGTTTAGTCACAGGTGCGTGCACTCTAAAAGAGAATATTTCACACAATAGCTACCAGTATTTTAACATCCGCTGTCATTTCACATCTTACATTTATACCGAAGATAATTAACATTCATTGGAACCTTCCGTAATCTTGGATCTCAGGCATAAAAATAAAAAAAAAGCGTTTAACTCTGCACGCTATCTGGATGTTGCTGTTTTTAAACGTAATTCCTTCCTGGATCGAGCTTTTGGGTATTGGTACAAGGATTAGAGTACAATTTATTCTATATCACACTACTTCGTGTCGTAGGATGTCAGCAATCACAGCATATTTTTGAATAATTCTTTAATAAAAAGTATACTTACGACACGCTTTAGGTTATACATTTTCACGCTATTAAATTTAGGGGTAGACAAATTAGAAAAAACCTTCATGTGGGAAAAGTACCATAAACAAGCTGACAACATTAAGGAAACAAGGTTATTATGGTAACGGTAATTTTAACATTTGCAATTGAGAATTTGATAAATGTAAACAATAAATAATGTTTTATAATTTCATGCGGATGAAGATGCACGGGAACAGCTAGTAAATAAAGCAATAACAAAACAAAGGATGGGAAGAGTAGCGGTCAATAATATTCCTCTTCCCATCCTTTTATACAAGATGGTGGTATGGGAAAAATAATTAAAATTTGGCCTCCACATATATTTAACTATACGATATGTGGAATTACTTCCACTTCACATCTGTCTTCCGTGTAATTTTATTACACTATTTAATTGCGCATTTAAACCAACAATAAGCCCGTATTATTCAATGAATCTCTAGTCTACATCATCCGGTATTGCATTTAAATTATTTAGTTCCGCATTTTTTAAATCGCCAATCGCTCCGCTTATGGTTTACACCATACGTTGTACTGGGAATTGATTGAGATGAGGGTCTAATTTAACGTTAACTAGCATTTAACGGGTCTCAACTTTAATAGGCGCTGGCTTCGGACGTGTGAATTATTTAGTCATGGCGTATCAAGATTTTGTGATCCAGTGAGAGCAGATATTTAAGAAATATAGACTGGACAAAGGAAAAATTTACCGGTATCGTCTTTGTACGGTAATATCTCAATGTGCGATTTGACACACCGAGGTATTTCTCGGTTATGAGGTGTTTGAATTATTCTTTACCATCTTTCGCCGGCGACTCCGTCCGCGTTGAACTAAAATAAAACAAAAGAAAGTAGCCCATGTGTTCTTCCAGACTATCCTCTACATCTATGCCAAATTCGACATCCGTGCAGCCTTTTAGGCCACAAACTCTAACAAACATCCATCCATCCATTTAAACTTTCGCATTTATAGTGTTAGTAAGAAGTAAGATGTGGACTATCGGACATTAGATACCATGATATTAGGAAAAAAATGTTTCAAGTGCAATTTTAACTATGTCTACTCTATATCTTTTGAATGTCTTTGAGTGAGCGTTTTGTTTTGTTTTGGGTGCGAAGTTGTGTATATTTATGTCGATTCTATTTAATTATAATTTGATAGCTATTAAGTTGTAGTTTTAAGGGATACTTATAATTGCCTGAAACGGCCAAATACTGAAACGTTATTTAAATATGCATCAGCAGCTTAAATGAGAAGATTTGCTTAAACTCTCAAATTCCTACAAGATTGTAAGCTTACAAAGCGAAGTATTTCAGTTTCGTTTCAATATTTGGCTTTTAGTGAGCGGTTACATTTCCTCGATTTTGTCTTTCTGTAGCCTAAAAGTTATGCATTATCTAAGAGCGCGCGCACATATGACTAAACTATCGCATAACTGTTTAGTCGCGCTTTGAATCCTATAAGCTTATCTTGAGGTTACACTACTCAATTTTTTGTTGTGTTAAACTGAATTGCCGAAACAATCGACAATCGAACAACAGTGTGCGATGGTTTAGTCAAAAATGTGCAGCCATTCAAAGTATAGGATTCGTAATTTGTCACTATTATAAAACAGACCACAAGTAGTTTTTTATTTCTCTACCAATTTATTTTAGTAGGACGTCTAATTGAGGTTAAGTGACGCAAGCGTATTAGTTTTTTTTTAAACAAGCTCCGTATCGACAACAATAACTGTTGGAGCGAGTTTACCGTTGCTTGAATATATTTGTATTTCTATACTTCCGTTTGTTTATAATGAGGTCCAATAGATGCGCTGTACCGGTATATCACATCACAAATTGGTTAAATCCCTTCTTATAATGGACCAGCTGTCGCCCACGACTTCTTCCACGAAATATTTAGATAAAAAGGAAATAAAATATGCCCTTTTATGTCAGCTATCTTTCAATGAAAGTCCGGTCGAAATTGGCCCAGCCGTTTCGGTGATTAGCCGGTGCAAACGCGGCTTGCAGATAGACAGACAGACAAAATTTTTTAATGCGTTTTTCGTTATCAGAAACGCAAATACATCTTTGAGAAATTTGGATTTTTTCTTTTGTTATTATATTATATGTATAGAAGATAGATAGACAAGCTATCAGACGGTTAAGCAGACACATTTTATCTATGTTTATACAACTACTACCTTTCGCCGGAGAAACCGTCTGCGTGAGATTGAACAAAAGTGAGTAGCCTATGTGTTCTTCCAGACTGTCCTCTACATCTATACCGAATTTCATCGAAATCGGTTCAGCCGTTTAGGCTACAAACTCTAACAAACATCCATCTAAACTTTCGCATTTATAATATTAGTCAGAAGTAAGATTCATGTATGTATTATGATAATGTTTATTTAACACATAACATAATGGTATTTATAGTCAAAGCTCAGAGTTGTCTGTTTGTTCAATAAGTCGCATGCTTCAATGTCAAACACGACTAAATCCGTAATAACCAATTATATGGTAAATAAGCTGTGCTTGAATAGGATTCTAAGTGACAAGGTTGATGGAAAAAAATGTTTGACATTTGCGACGAAATAAAAAATTAACTTGGAGGACGAAAATTGCAAACCCTACAGGAATAAGGATGTGTGGATAAAAACGAAGTTTTAGAAATAACTTTATTAGCAAACTATCTGTTCGCGTGCGACTTCATCCGAATAAAATTATGAAAATTTTATTATATTGTTTAAATGTGTCAAATTATCAATTGCAAATGTAAAAATGACATGACATGATGAGAAACCATGGCAACCTTGCTACCTTGATGTTGGCAGCAACCTATGGTCTCTGGGTTTTATCCAAAACATTTACCCCCTAAGTTGAATGGCGTGGAATATAGCCTAAAGCGTGACGTAAGTGTAGGGCTTTTTATTAAAAAAAGAATTATTCAAAAATATGCTGTAATTGGCATCTTAGGCAACAAAGAAGTGTTTGTTTACGCTTTACTATAATAATATAGATAAGCACAAAAATTTGCGAAAATGTAATAACATTGCTAAAATTGATATAACCTTTGTGCAGTGTGCAGCGCCCCTATCGGACATAACACAACGCCGTTGTTTATTGAAACTGGAATTTTTTCCTGCTACACATAAGGTATTGTCATTCATACGGTAGAAATTACAATATTTAATATTACCCATATATTTTTGTATTGTCTCTTTTCAATTTAATAATGCTACCGATATTTGGTAGCTCTTTAAATAAAATCTTCTCATACGTAGGTAGAGAGGTACAGTCAAGACAATTGTTGCATTTAAAATGTGACATTGAATGTATATAACATTTGATGCGTTTGCACGCGACTGTACACGGCCTTGTGCAGTAAAAGTTGCATGACTCGAGTGCGTTTATTGAATTATCTTTAAAATATTCAATTACGAGCTGTTGCCCGCGACTTCGTCCGCGTGGTATTAGAAAACATACGAAGTATATAAATTACAAAAAGCTACATATCCCTTGGGAACCGGACATTTCTCTGGGATGAAGCTTATCTCATGTGTAGCCCAGATTTTGTTTTATATCTGTGCCAAATTTCAATAAGATATGTTGAACCGTTGCAGAATGATCGAATGAACATTAAAAAACTAAATTAATGAATCTTACGTGAACCGTAACTATTCCCGGGTTAAAAAGTAGCCTATTTGTTCTTCCAGACTATACTCTAAATCTGTGCCAAATTTCATGGAGATCCGTTCAGCCGTTTAGGCTACAAACGCTAACAAACATCCATCCATCCATCTAAACTTTCGCATTTATAATATTAGTAAGAAGTAACATAACTAGTAACAAAAATAAATAAACATGTAAAACTGAAATCAAACCTTATTGTAACTGTTTAAGGTGCAGTTTTATTTGCTGGTAAATCTACATTTCTCTTCCCTTTTCGAGAAGTAAAGTTTTTACACCTGTCTTTGTTTACTTGTTAGTTAATTATATACGTGCTTTTTAATGATATAATAATTCGTGTAATGATACAATAAGGCCACATGTAATCATCAATATGTTACAAGGTAAATCAATAATTCTAATTGTGTTGAATCATTGAATTATAATGTGCGTAGTTTACACGCACCGTTGTAATGTACCAGCTGTTGTCCGCGAATTCGTCCGCGCAATATTAAAATAAAAAGTAACCTATAATATGCCCGTCTATGTCAGCTACCGTTCAGTGACAGTCAGACACAGACAGACAGACAGACGGACAATTTTTTTTTTTTAATTCGATTTTCGTTATAAGCAACACAAATACATCATCTACCAGAAATTATTTTTTTTGATATTACAAACAGACATTCCAATTTTATTATATGTATAGATAGATTTATTTATAGTTTCTAATACATTCACACTAGGCTAGTGTGGCCTAATTAGTACTAATTTTCACCACAGTTAACAACCGCGACAGTCAGCGCTAAAATGACGGAACTCGAATAGGCACAAAAACTACAGCTTATAGCCAAGTTAGTCAGACATGTAATTACATTAAGCTGTTCCTTTGTTTGGATTTCAACTAATATAACTTAGGGTCTTCCTTAGTGACGGAATGTACAAGTTTTCTATATCTATACTATTGTAAAGAGGATAATTTTGTATTTTTGTGTTGAAATAACTCAAAAACTACAGGATCGAATACAAAAATTCTTTCACCATTAAAAGGCTACGTTATCACTAAATAACATAGGCTTTTTTAATTTCAGACGAAGTCGCGAGCAACAGCTAGTTCTTTGTAAAGCTGGACATATTTTTATCTCCGCATAAAATAGCGGACCACCCACGTTTACAAAAATCCTTGGAGAATATTTTACAGCGATAGCCAAGACAATATGGTGTCTGTGTGAGGTTTTACGATCGTCGGACATTTTGCGAAATTGCCAGTGTTATTACACGACCGATTTATGTCGCAGTAAAACTATGAGATACTGTTTAGTGTAGAGTATGGATTGTAAGTTAGCGGATTTGGCATATACAAAGTTGGATAAATTCCTTTTTTAATAGTGTTTTGTTTTTTTGAAATCTGAGTAATATATGACTAATTAAATTCTCATCATCGAAAGAATGAAGAGTGTTGCGTCTTACCGCAACACCGGCGGGGAAGAGAAGCAATGGGGCCCCATTTAGCAGACGTCCGTCCCCGCGCGCCGTCACCGCGCCGGCCAGTTGCGCGCCCGCCCAGCAATACATACTTAATCATTTGACTTTGTTACGTACTATTTTACAATACATCTTTCAAGTTCAAGCCTACTATTTATTTAACTACCAGCAAGAAATACAGTCCATTAACAAAGGTTTGTATTTGTTTGGGAACATACCGGAGATGTAAATGATTTTTTTTTGTAAGAAAATTTTAGATGTTTATTCAGCCAGTGAGGTTAAATATGTTTTCTTTTTAATTGATTTCGAATTTTATATTTTGACGTTGGTTTGAATTAGTTTAGAGTTGGAGAAAAAAGGGGAACGACGATGTAAGAAGATGTGTTTAGGAAAGGGTGTCAATATTAAAAATAGCGATAAACTACAAGTTTATTTTTATTTGAACGAGCCACAACCCCACATAAAATTGAAATGTAACTAACGACGGGATGAAAATAGAAAAAGCTTAGTACACACTAAGCTTAAATCATTGCCACTCCCTATTTTATCCTTATTTTATACTTTGAACACTACAGAATATTTTCAAATACAACAACGGTTTTAAGAATATATTTTTATTGCCGCATTGAAACATTGGTAGAGATATTGTTGAATTTGCCAATAGATATGACCTTTGACTATAGAGAAATGGACTAGGCAGAGAAGAAATGACAATTACACAAGTCCTTATAACACTGACAAGGTTTACATTTAATTTAAGCATATTTCTTTTAATTAACTATTTTCGTATCATTCTAATTAAGTTCCACACTTGTGCTAAGATATAGTTTAAATTACTTTTTAACCAAGCTATTGGCGCTTCTGTTTTACATAAGTCTTTATGAATCAAAACTTAACATTTAGCTTCAAGCAAGATAAG
>NW_013528248.1:541966-546529 GCF_000836215.1 Papilio polytes | reverse complement strand
TAAACACACACTTCTTTGTTGCCTAAGATGTCAGCAATTACAGCATATTTTTGAATAATTCTTTTTTTAATAAAAAGCCCTATACTTACGTTACGATTTAGGCTATATATTTTCACGCCATTCAACTTAGGGGTAAATATTTTGGATAAGAAACCTAATGTGGAAAAGAGACCATAAGTTGCTGCCAACATCAAGGAAGCAAGGTTGCAGTGGTTTGACATCATGTCATGTCATTTTGACATTTGCAAGTGATAAGTTGACAAATGTAAACAATAAAATGAAATTTTTATAATTTTACGCGGATGTAGTCGCACGGGAACAACTAGTTTTATAATAAAAGGAACTAACGATTTGTTCAGTTATTGTAATTCATAAGCATTTGCAACTTGCATCTGGTAAATCTAACACTTAAGAAAATTTAGGTCCTAACGACATTCCTTTCTCTTACCCTGATATTTCTTACTTAACACCAATTAACATTACTTACTAACTTAAAACTTTTCTATGACAATCGAAGGTCAACTATTTGACCTTGATGTCACTTCATTGAACACTATTTAGTTGGTTACGAAAGTCTTATGGTACTTCGTCTCTCCCAAATTCAATGTCTTCTTTAGCAAATTTAAAACGAGTATTTAAGCCCATATGAAGTATTTTTCAAATAATATTGTATGAAATAAAAATATTAACAATTTAATGAACTAGCTTCAGCCCGCGACTCAGTCAGAGGAGAATTAAATATAAACAAGTTAGTCAAATTTCATTACGATGTGAACCTTTGGAGTTATCGAGTAAATATGATAAAAACATCTGAAAGCAGTATTTGTTTTCGGATTTTTTTTTATAAGAAAAGGGAGCAAACGAACGGATGGAACACAAAGATGGCAAAGGCAGCTAATGTGTTCATCCAGATTATCCTCTATATCTATGCCAATTCAAAAATATTTCATCGAGCAGTTTAGACTACAAACTCTAACATCCATCAAACTGAACTTTCATGTTTATCTAGATATTGGTAATTATTAATTTCAGGACAATCCTGAGTTATTAGTGATTGACTATATAAGTATAGCCGTTTTTTTATAATTAATAAGGTTTTGATGAGAAACATGATATGTGAATGCCGTTAGAATAAGATATGTGTTCGTAAAACATGTACCAAATGTAGGTAGAATGCATTTCGTAACACATAGCCGGGTTTCACGAGTAAGCCGATGTATTGACAAGGCTTTTGACCTAACCTTTGGTTGTGGTCCGAGTAATACGCGGAGGCGATTTGTAATTAAACTTCATTAAGAATTACACAACATTTATTGATTCATATTAAATAATTTTCGGTTAATAACAGTCAAATCACTAACTAGTTAGTTATTACACAAAATATATTATTTTTGAAGTGTCGAAAATGATTAACGACCAGAATGTATCTTTTCCCTAAGTTTTAAATGCTATATTTTTACTAAATATTAGCTTTCTAATGGAGGAACCATTTTTAAAATCGGCCCACATGTTTTTACGTGACACAAATACAAAATTACAAATGTTTCGTCTTTATAATGTTAGTATTGATTTATTATTTTGCAGTAAATTGCACGGTTCAAAAGTTCTACACATTTTAACTCCGGCACTTTTAACTTGGACCACACGTGACAATCTGACCGTCCCGTTAATGAGATAGCTGGCGATACGGTCGTGGGGTGCGGGGTGCGGGGTCGCGGGGCGTGGGGTCAGCTCTTGACTTTGCCTTCTACGCCGATTGTAACTTCACTTATAATGCCCGACACCTAGTCACAGCCGTTTGCAGTTAAAGAATTTAATTCACTTCCCGTTTACATTCAGCTATCAGTTATCTGTACTAATATTATAAAGAGGAAAGGATTTATTTTTTATATGTATTGAAATAACTCAGAAACTACTTGGCCGATTTTAAAAATTCTTTCACCGTTAGAAAGGTCATTTATCTGTGAGTAACATAGGCTATATTTTTTTTAATTTCATGCGGACGAAGTCGCGAACAACAGCTAGTTATTCATAACTCCTATTTGATGACTCTTATGTATTAAGGACATTATTATTTACTCTCCAGTTGTTGACTCAGCACATATTTGTTGCGAAACAATCAACAATTGCCGTCAAAAATGACGAAAGTGACAATTGACGGTAGATTTAGCAACATTGTTTAGTTGTATTACACGACTGGTTGAGTTTGAGTAAGCCTGGGTGGCGAGTGAATCATTTATAAAGAACACTAGCTTTTGCCCTCGACTCTGTCTGCGTGGAATTAATAAAAACAAAAGTGAGTATCCTATGTGTTCTTCCAGACTACATCTAGGCGAAATTTCATCCAAATCCGTTCATCCGTTTAGGCTACAAACTCTAACAAATATCCATCCATCTAAACTTTCGCATTTATAATATTAGTAAGAGGTATGATTTAAAGCCAGATGAAGTATAACTTATTTATCTTTAGTATATTATCGAGTTTATTAAAGTCTCAAACTGTGTATTCTGTTTGTCCAACTAACGGATACTTAGTTGTGCAGTAATAAATAGGGGTTACTGAGCGCGCATTACTTGACTAAACTCTCGCACAACTGTTTAGTCGCGCTTTGATTCCTATGATCTTATATAGAGGTGCTCTACTCGATTTTTAATTGTGAAAAACAGTTGAATTGGCTCCGAAACAATCGACAATCGCATATCTATGTGATAGTATAGTCAAAGATGTGCGCCCGCTCTTAAAGCAGATTAAGTTTGAAAATATATTAAGTGGATGTTTAGGTTACCATTAAATGACTGGCAGTAAAGAATTAAAACATAACATTAAAAAAGTGTTTTCTGTACAAGTGTATTTTAATCGCACTGCTTAAATTAGAGAACTAGTGACTATGAGTGATGGAAATGAAGTAGTCGTGTCAAATCTTTGTTTATTTATGTAAGTAATTTTCAACTAGGCGGTTAAGGTCGGCGCTTTGAATGGGATTTGAGAAATTCTGTGGACTGATTGTGTTCATTGTGTTTTACTCGTAATGGTGAATTTTACATCGTTTGTGGATTGTTGTGGTTTATTTGTGGTACCGAAAAATATTAAGATAAACACATTTGGACAAAGAAAATTAAATTAAAATTAGGTTTAACTCTTAATTCGAGTGTGTCCAGATGAACGATTATTTTTTTAAAAAATTTATTCCATTAACATTTATGTTTCATTAGCTGTTGCTCGCGACTTTGCCCGCGTGAAATAAAAAATATAGTCTACGTTAATCACAGATAACGTAGCTTTTTAATGATGAAAGAATTTTTGGAATCTGCCTAGTAGTTTTTGAGTTACTTCAATACATACAAAAATTCAAAAAGACTAATCTTTCCTCTTTAAAATATTAATATAGATAAGTATACGTTTAGATAGTATAGATATCCAAAAACATGACTACTAAAAAGTAGTTATTTTGGCTACAAAAAAAACTCCTTTGAATTAAGGGCAGGAATTAAAACATTCAGGTTTTCATTCAGGTTACCTCAAAACAGATAAATTATGGATTTTAATATTTGCGTGTTAATTATTTTTAATTAGTAATATGCCCTTCACATTTAAAACATGTTAATACGTTAAAATCTTTTAATGTGTTTATGCTAAAGTATGTTTTAAGTGACTCGTTGACTAAGTTCTTAAACATAGAAATCCCCTTTCAGCGTTTCCAATTTTGTGGGGTATTGCTAATTTTTTTCTTCTCTAATAGCGAAATTACTGGATATTTTTATCTATCTATACATATTATAAAATTGCAGTGTCTGTTTGTGATATTAAAAAAAAAAAATCTAGATTTCGGGAAGATGATGCATTTGCGTTGCTGATAACGAAAATCGCATTTAAAAATGTTTTGTTTGTCTGTCCGCAAGCCGTGTTATCTCTGAAGCGGTTCCGGGTAATCTCTGAAACGTCTGGTCCGATTTTGACGGGACTTTCACTGGAGGGTAGCTGACATGCATAGGCATATTACAGGCTTTTTTTAATGGTCCAAATTAAGACTAACGAAGTTTGCGGGCAACAGCTCGTTGTTTATTAATGTTATATAGTGTACAAACGTTGTAATTTGTGCGGCATGCTAAGTCTAGTTGATAAGGGGGTCAGACGCAGGTCAGGTCACAGTTGGACCTTCGTAGAAACTATTACTGCCGAGGGCTAGTCAGCTAACGGGTTATAATGGATTGCCAGACGGAGATCAAATTAAACACATTTCTTTGTTAGTCATTATAACCATAAACAAAAGAATAAATTATACACTGATCGTGTAAACTTTTTTATAATGTTACTTAAATCGTATATAAAACTATCGCAGGTGATATTGCTAGTAAGGCGATGATAGAAATCTATCCTAATAATATTATAAATGGGTCTAGATGGTTTTATTTTTGTTAGATTACCCTAAACTCCTGAACGAATCTCTATGAAATTTGGTATAGATGTAGAGGATAGTCTGGAAGAACACATCGTCATCCACTTGCCCTTATCTCTTACGGAGGGTCGGCACAGTATGTGCTGCTCTTCCATACATCTCTATC
>NW_013528248.1:464316-540444 GCF_000836215.1 Papilio polytes | reverse complement strand
AGTAAAGCTATATACGAATGAAAAGGTGTAACTTGATTATTCAGGTTAAGTTAACAAACTAAAACGTGGGTATTCTACATACTAATGTGTGAATAATTCTATTCTCTTCATTTCATCTCACTAATGACACTTAATTTTTACTTATAAATGCTTTTTTGACCTTAATTGACATTTAAACGCTGTCAATTTATTTTTAAAATAATCAAAAACGTTATTGAAGTCAAGAAAGTAATCTTTATGTAACGAAATAAGTAGCGAACGCAAGTTCGAAGTCATGTTACACTTTACTGTAGTCCCACCTTTATAATTCTAAATGCAGATAGTCCGGTTTAATTTATAATTACAAGAGCAGTTACGTCGGGCTGTATGACGACCGATGTCTGATAAGTCATTGTCAGTTAACCGTTATATTAAACTATTCTACAATAACCACTTTCCTTTATTCATCATATCATCACCAGCTCACTATACGTCTCCACAGGACTCGGCCTACCATAAGTTGATGACTAGGCCATAGGTAACAACGTTGTACTGCGGGGTGGTTGACTTCACACATGTCTTTGAATTTCTTTCCAGATATGTGCATCACGATGTTCACCTTTACCGTAAGAACGTCAGGTAAATTATCGAAAGTCGAAAAACATATCGGGATTCGAACCCAGGACCGGTGGTTTATAATCAACTGATCAAACTCCTGAGCCACCGACGTTCTTTTTACTAATTTTTCTTTACTACTAGTTGTTAAGCACGAGCTCAGTGTGTAGATAAAACTTAAATTGGACAGTTAACTGATAATTCAAATTTCGCCTACACAACCACACATTTAACTGTGCAGTTAAGTGTCAGAAATGAGCGTATAAAGCTGGTCTTATCCATGACATCATATGCGTTAAAAGTTACTTTAGTTATTTTTATGTGACCACTTTCTTTATACCAAGATTGTATACAGTTGTATGTTTTTATCTTTATTAGATTATATTATCTAGGAAAGGATAAAATATTATGTATTAACATATATTCACCGAGATGTTTATAGAAAACCAATTCTGTATTACAATTCTTTATTGGCCTTCATTTATAATAATAAAAAAATCTTTCGGTAAACAACAAAAAATTCATACGAATAAAACCGCTTTTCACTAATCGAACACCTTCCAAATTGATTTTGCTAATACATGAATTGCATTCGCACGGTAAGCCTAGTGAAAACAGGGTCTTAGACTTGTGGGATAGGCCGTAATATGATCAGGTTATTGCCTCTTTAAGTACCTTTTGAAGCCTTGAAAAAAAGAAACCTGTCTCCAAGGATGCCACCGGCGCTACATACGTTATGTACGATTATGTACCATTTATGTACTATTGTGTACTATTGGGGAATCTGTCAGTGTACGTGTTTAACGCATTGAGATGACAAGGACCAATTGGATGCAGGTTTTTAATTTGACTGTAAAAAGGTTGGTAATTGATTTTTATTATTATGCATGCAATGCACTGCTACCTTATTGGTTTGTAGATGTCGCACGCGTCTCCGTCTGCGAGAATTTTAAAAACATAATTAGCCTGCGTTATTTTATTTATTTATTTATTTATTGCAATTAAATTATACAGACATCTATACAAAGTAACAACAATAAGTACCCCTTCGGGCGTGTATTTCAATATATCCTTTACATATATCAGAATTACATCGAGATTTATTCAGCAGTTTATTCTAAAAACACCAAACACCAATCCATCTAAATATTCGCATTTAAAATATTAGTGAGATAAGATAAGAAAGATTTGTATAAAGTGGAGGTTTCGTTACAAGAGAAAAGACAAATGTTGAACACCGCGAAGGGCTTTGACTGTACGTTCGGTGCAATCCAATATCGAATGCTCAGTGCAGTGGAAATGCCTTTGTTGCATTTAATTTTTTTTTACTCTGAAATGTATTTAGTCTGTGAGATGCCACCGGCTTAAACTTGTATATTTCTATCTCTGTTTTTATAAAGATAATGAAAGAGGTGGGAAATATTAAATAGTCTAATAAAATAGTGAACATACCAACCCTCTATAAATAGGCTATAAGCCGTGGTATATTGTTCCTATTTGGTTTCCACCATTTTGGCGCTGACGATCGCAGAGAGTGGTGGTGAGAATGCGAACTATTAGAGTAAACTATCAGTAACTAGCGCTTATCGAATGAAGCAAAACCTGTTATTGTGACAATTTCTTTTTTTATATATTATAGGGTGGCAAAAGAGCAAGCGGCCACCTGTAACTACCGAAATGACCAAGCGACCGCTGCCCAGAAACATCCGCAATTGCAAATGCGTTGCCTACCCTTAATCGACGGTGGAGGAGACTCACATAAAGATGATATTTCCTCTTCTTATGCCTCTCCTCAACCGTCAAATCCACTTTTCTTTCCCATCCCTCCTTTTTAAGAAAAGGATGGAAAGGAAAATGGAAATAGATTCCCAGTTTTGTTTCTATTTATACTGTTTAAGATGTGTTGATTGTTTATAAAGTTTGAACGGACATTTAAACAGTTATATAATTATTCAAACATATTAATATTAAAAAACTTTCAATTTCTTTTCACTTAACATAGAAGACAAATCAAACACTTTCGACTATGAAAATCCTATCGTTTAAACAAACAAACTGGTTCGTCGACCCAGTATTCAATTTTGACTTTCACCGGTGCTAAAAATCGCACAAACAAAGATGTAACTCCTTTATAGAAAGCAATGGATTGGTGTTAATGCTAATTAACGCGTTTGCACTTGACTTTGAAGTTCAAATTTATGATTAATAATTTT
This sequence comes from Papilio polytes, assembly GCF_000836215.1. Taxonomy (NCBI): domain Eukaryota; kingdom Metazoa; phylum Arthropoda; class Insecta; order Lepidoptera; family Papilionidae; genus Papilio; species Papilio polytes. The sequence goes on along the minus strand of NW_013528248.1, from coordinate 537,637 downwards.
CAAATATGGAAGTGCCACCTTCATTTGTTTTTAATGGATAATTTAATATTTATGGTAATTTAATAAGTCTTAATTTATGCGTCAAGGTCTAGCGAAGTTTACGTAAATAAAAATGTACTTTTAAATTGTGTATTTTTTGTTATACTGTGTTAATAAATAACATAGTGTGATTAGGAGACTTCAGTAAAGTATGAAACACTAATTCATCTATACTATTATAATAAAGCGTAAACACACACTTCTTTGTTGCTTAAGATGTCAGCAATTACAGCATATTTTTGAAAAATTCTTTTTCTAATAAAAAGCCCTACACGTCACGCTTTAGGCTGTATATTTCACGCCATTAAACTTAGGGGGTAAATATTATGGATAAAACCAGAATGTGAGAACGAGACCATAAGTTGCTGCCAACATGAAGGAAGCAAGGGTGCCATGGTTTGTCATGTCATTTTGACATTTGCTATTGATAATTTGACAAATGTAAACAATAAAATAAAATTTTCATAATTTTATGCGGATGAAGTCGCACGGAAACAGCTAATTTTAAATATTTGTAATACTTTCTTATTTACACAATAGTCGAATTGTATTCATACTCACTATTAAAAGATATATCGCATTTGCTAAGTAATTACGTTTTATATAATGTAAGTTTGTATTCTAACTTAGACCATAGTTTAAAACGATTTCTTTGTATGAAAAACTAAGAATAGCATTACAAATGTGTAGTGTGTACATTTCCTGTCGAATAATTAAAAATACGTGTTCAAGCAGCATTATTACAAAAAACAACCGTAGATACGAAAGATGTTAATGTTTTAAATGAAATTTAAATATATTTTGTAATTTAAATTATAAAAAAATCTGCAAAAACCTAAGCAATTTTAGTTATTCACTACACTTTTATATTCTAGCGGTAATCCGCTTTAAAAAAAAGCTTTTCCACGTATTGAACAATCTATACTAATATAATAAAGCGTAAACACACAAATTCGTGGCGTAGTATGTCAGCAATCACAGTATGTTTTTGAATAATTATCCTTTGGATAAAAAGCCCTACACTTACGACACGCTTTAGACTATATATTTTCACGCTATTAAACTTAGGGGATAAATAAATTGGAAAAAAACCTTAATGTGGGAAAGAGACCATAAACTACAAGCTGCGAACACTAAGGAAGCAAGGTTGTAATGGTAACGGTAATTTTGACATTTGCAATTGAGAATTTGACAAATGTTAATAAAATAAAGTTTTTAAAATTTCATGTGGTTAGACGCACGGGAACAGCTAGTATTCAATAATAATACTTACGTTTATCAATACATAATATTGTCTATGACTTTAGCTTTATTTGTACAAATAAATAACGACGTTGTTACTATATAAATAATATTTACGAAGAATATTAAGTTAAATATAACAATATATACTTTGGCAAATATGAGAAGTAAATATTTGCATGCATTTGAATAAACTATGTCTATATTTTTGTACTCGAGTGTACACTCAAGCGTATACCAATATTGTAATGTTATGACTTCGCCCGTGTTAAGTTGAAGAAGACAATAGATATAGTCTATGTTACTCACTGAAAACGTAGCTTTTTAAAGGTGAAAGAATTTTTGAAATCGGTCCAGTAGTTTTTAAGTTATTTCAATATATACAAAAATAAAAAATTTTCCTCTTTATATTAGTATAGACGGACAGATACAAATACTACGGGATTTAAAAATTCTTTTGCCATTAAAAGTCAACATTATTGCCTAGAAACATAGCATATTTATTACTAGGCTTTTTTATTAATTCCACGTTGATATCGTCGCGGGCAGAAGTGTCTACTGTCTAGTAAATAATCTCTTAATGTTGCAACAGGTTTTTGTCCTCCACATAACTCTATCATACGTCATCTCAGTCATCACTTTCTAGGTCTACCTTTACCCGTGTACCACAATCGTAACTAACGTTCTCCTTGTAACACGCAATCCCCCCTTAAAACATGCCCCCTTGCTAACCTTTTACTCCTTACCTTCTCTACCACTGGGGCTACTCTCCAACATCCTCATTAAACAATATTTTAATGTACTTTTGAGTTTGCAGTACTTATTGTTTTAAAGAGCTTTTGTTGCTTAAGAGTACAGAAGATTAAATTATCTCTCAGGGTAGAAACTTATTAAATAACAAACACAAGCAAACATTATGCACGTTATTAACGACCGTATTACACACACGGGTACTTTTACGATGACGCGTCTAGTGCTGTGCCTTAGTCGATAAAATATGTCGATAAATTTACACCGCACTAAATTATTCCTCCGACGTTTACGTCGTAAATAAACCGTCGGATTGTAAATTAAAATGTCAACTTTATGAATTAAGTAGAGCCTAGAGAGTTATTAATGTCGGTATATGGGAAATGAATTTTCGAAGTTTACAACCCTATGTTCTATGTTGGGATCGAGTAAAGCGATTGGAATTTGTAATGTGATGTACCGTTGGTTTGTGAGAAAAGTGCTAATACAAAATTTGTATGCGAAATTGCTTGCAAGTTTAAGCTACAACGGAATGCGAATTTTGTAAATTTAGGTGTATTACTTGATACAAAAGGTATTTTTGAGTAAATTGTTCTGCATTACATGTTGAGAATTACAAAATGTTTATATTCTAAACTACATATTCAAATTTAAAACAGTCTTTTTAAAATACTTACCTCCCTGCCAGTCTTCTTAAGTTTTTCCACAGATTTATAAAAGCCGTCATATCTAAATTTACTGCAATTATTTCTGACTTTCTTATTTTTGTAGCTTATTTGTATAAACGACAGATATAAAGGAATACGCAGGGGAGATGATAATGATGACAGATATCAAAATATCGATACTTTTTGGCACATCACTGTTTGACATGTGACAAAGTATAGCGCCTACACGGATTCCTATCGCTCTGTCATACCCCCGATAACCTTGGAGTCGTGACCCGAATACTATAGACTAGACGAAATGACCTTAGTACACTGATGTACGAAAGTACAGCGAAACCGAAACCAAGTGTGTTTGACGAAACGAATACGAAATATGACATAATGGTATTTAGGTTTCTGTCAATATATTGTTGCGAAACAAAAGCTTATCAGAGCTTTTGTATAGTTCCGCAAGGATATTGTGGCATCTTTTTGAGATTGACAGGATAGCGCCTCTAAACATTTAGGGTTACCAGCAAAGTGATATGTCCACGCTATCTTTCTCCCGCGACTCTGTCAACGTGAAATTAAAAAAAAAAACTGAGTAGCCTATGTGTTCTTCCAAACTATCCTCTATGCTAAACAAAATTTCTTGGAAATCCGTTCAGCCGTTTAGGCTACAAACTCTAACAAACATCCATCCATCTAAATTTTCGCATTTATAATATTTTTAATAATATTATATTATAATAATCTTTCCTTTTGAAAACGAAAACGCAAATAGTAAAGGAAGTACCTTACAATATAATTAGGAAATGCCTAAGACTTCTTTGTCGGTTTAAAGACAATATAGTTAAAGAATCTTTTTAGCAAACTTTTAGCACTCTCTTGAGACAGTTAGGGAAGGAGTAGACTTAACATAATAGAAATTGTATTACTTTCGTTTCGCGTACGAGACGTGTGTTAGAGTATCACTAATTTGCCTATTCGTTAGTGTTTTGTTTAATTATAGTTCCGTTGTATTTGCACGTGTGCTCGGGTCCTATGACTATGTGGGTAGTTTGTCACATTGTCTCCTTGAACCATCGCAGCTATTGTAGATTTCTATAACCTTTGCGTATCTGATTTACGATGCATTGTTCGAAATATTTTTTATACCTTTATTACTAACGAAATATTTGTATAACGGTTAAGTTTCTAATTGTATAAAATTGCTTTGGTGTTATCTGTGATAAATTTCATTAAAAAAAACATACAGACGAATTGAGTACCTCCTTCTTTTGGGAAGTCGGTACAAAAATCGTTGAGCCGTTCTAAAGATTTGAAGTAATAACATCCATCCATTTCGCATTATAATATTAATAAAATTTTAGACAAACTGAATAAGACACTTTTTCTGTACAGTCGCGCAGTAAATACAATAAAATCATTTACATAAACACTTTTGTAATTAAATGTACATGACATTTGAGATGCTAACAGAGGTTATATGTCACATTCCTAAGTAACTGACCTTTCCTCAATAACTGATACTGATGACTTGACATCAATGTAAACATATAGTTGCCAAATAAAATACGTTTGACTGTGATTCGGTCAAGGAATTTCAATATTATCTGGTCTTATAATCTAGTGAGGATTCCAAAAAGGTTTTATTTTAATGCAGTTAATACTGAGATGTTTAGCTTTCGCGATTCCGTTCTCAATTAAAAAAAAAAAAACAAGCAAGTATATGTTCTTCCAGCCTATCCTCTACATCAGTATTTCTCAAAGTTTGTGATAACGTTGGGGGCGTTTGAAACCTAGAGGAGGGCGTTCTAGGGCTCTAGAAAAATGGGAGGAGTTGATGTGGGTTAGGGGAGCGATGTATAATTTGTAATTTCATTTTTTTGTTAAAATTTTCGGCTCAATTTTACAGTTTTAAGATATTTAATTATAAGTGGGAAGGGGATTAAATTCTGTAACTGTGCATCAACTTGGTCGTAATAAATTGTTACAAGTTACCTAATACAATATTGACCTGTCGACGCTCGTAGCTTCATAGATCCTAACCGTACTTCTAAAATTGGTATCTCTACTTGTTTGGTATGGTATACCGTAGGCGCCCCAGGGTATCTTACCATCAGAGCAATCTGGTTTGCATGTTACTTCTAGTTTTAGATGTTAGATTCACTTTTCAAGGCAATAAACCAGTTGGAAAATCATTTGCTGACACCGACTATCTTTTACTTTTTGTTTTCGAACTCTTTGTGTAGTTGAACATTTTCTAAATGTATTTTGAATAGCAAAAGAACAACACTATAAAATCTTATTATACAGTGTACCGCTAATAAAAGATTCTGTAAAACCCTTTACTAATTACTTAATATTGTAAATGCCAAAGTTTAGATGAAAGGATGTATGGTTGTTTGTTAGAGTTTGTAGCTTAAACGTATGAACGAATCTCGTTGAAATTTTACATAGATGTAGAGTATAGTCGGGAGGAAGACATAGGTTAGGCTTGCTTTGTTTTTTTTTTGTAATTCCGCGCGTGCGTAGTCGAGCAAAAGGCATTCTTCTCATAAATTAAATGGAATTATTCAATAATTGAAAACAACGCCATCTAGTGCATATTAAGTTAAAACTAAACATTTCTGGCAAACTATAATTAAATAATCAATTGCAATTATATTTCAATTAGCTTTCGCCTGCTACTCCGTCCACGTGGATTAAAAAAAAAAACAAAACTGAGTAGCCTATGTGTTCTTCCAGACTATCCTCTACGTCTATGCCAAATTTCATCGAGATCCGTTCAGCCGTTTAGGTGGCAAAATCTAACAAACGTCTGTCCATCCATCTAAACTTTCGCATTTATAATATTAGTAAGATGTTTTTTTAGCAGTAAATATGTCATAGTAATACAGCCTTCTCTATTTCCTGTCTAATACTTAAATATGTTAAAATTAGAACTTAAGTGAAATGTCAAGTGACCCTTCTATGTTAAAGCGAAGTGTCATCGAGCAGTTCTTTGCTCAGCCTCTTGTTTGAAGAAGGTTTGAGACGCGGCATTGAGAGTAAATTCCGGATGTCTAAAATCTTTTACAATATACTGTTATGTACTTAAATATTAATAAAATCAATAAAAAGCACTTTTTTAAAGGTTTGTGGACCTCTTATTTTTTTGTTGAAGTAGAAATCTAATAATTAAAAACCGAGAGTAGAGATAATCTACCTAATATCATAAGTGCGAAAGTTTAGATGGATGGATGTTTGTTAGAGTTTGTAGCCTAAACGGTTGAACGGATTTCGATGAAATTTGGTATAGATGTGGAGGATAGTCTGGAAGAACACATAGGCTAAGTTTTGTTTTTTTTATTCCACGCGGACGGAGTCGTGGGCGAAAGCTAGAAATTATATATATTAAGATTTATTACACCTCATGTTTATTTTAAACTATACCTACTTAAGGAAATATTATTAATGTTAATTAAATAAAATTGTAAATTCATACCTTATAACAGGACAGGGCCAGTAACCTAAAACAAAAAGAAATCATGTTTTACAAAAATGTATTTTATTATCTAAACGTAAAGGCTATAATCGCATGAATGTTCAATAAAGGCTACTAGTCACGGAGTTTGTTAACCCTTTCAATACTATCTTCATATGTTTCATTTTTAACAACTTTATGAAGTGACGTCTTGCTTGGATGGCCACCCCTATGCGAAAATATACGAAATTAAACAATAATGAACCTTAAGCCGTTACAAATAAAGTTCAAAATCCAATGTATTGTACATCTGTCATGTTTGTAATGAATGTTATTGTATATTAAACACTATGCTATATGGAATAAGGTCGTTATTGTTTTGTGTTGTTGAAAGTAATCGTTCCAGAACGAATTGCAATATTTTTGCTTTGGGTGATATTTTACGGGGAAATTATGCGTGAGGGAGTGTACGTATGGAATTACATGTAATTTTTATAAGGCGAAACGAGCGATCCGCGGAATTCGCGTATTGCTGAGCTTATCCAATTTATTATTTTTACACTTTTTGCCGCGACTGTACATTGAGGAGTACAATGCGCTTCACCGTGTCAGTGCACTATTGGTTAGTGTATTATAACTTTTTGCCCGACTGACAGGTGTTCGAGTATATTTATTTGAAATGTGACTTCTTGAAGCTTAAATAACTTAAATAAGTATTTTGATGGATTTTGTGAAAGAGGATCTGCTTAAGAAAGGAGTGGATTCAGATATGACGGCTGATAGATGTATGGAGCAGCACATACTGTGCCCCTCCGTAAGGGATAAGGGCAAGTTGATCATATACCATACTTTACATTCAATACGTAACTAACACTGAAGAAACTTGGAAAGGTAATGAGTCCAAAAGTGTCAAATTAGTACCCAATAATTGACAAAGTTTCAAAGTGATAATATCTAGTTCGATTCGTAATTTACACTGGAGACTTGGAAGGCTAAAAAGTATCGACAATATGTAGCGATTTTGTGACCATTCTAAGTGACAATATTATAAGAATATAACACTAGCTAAAAGCTAGCTTTTATTCGCGACTTTGTGTACGGAAATAAATAAATGTAAGAATAAACATAGCCTATGTCACTCAGTAATAATGTACTTTTTAAACAGGAAACGAATTTTTCGAATCGCTCCAGTAATTTTTAAATTTATACATAACATGCAAAAAACAATATTATGTACATACTATTAGTATAGGAAAGTTATTTTAAGTTTATTGAACTTTTTTTTCTTAGTTAAAATCACGATTCTTATTATTATGTGGGCTCAGTCGTTTCCCTTAAATGGTTACTCCGTTCGGATATCCTGCGCGTGTACTGCTCATATTAATTACCTTATTGGTGGTTTTTGTACTGCATTTACTGCGATTTAATTAAATGAAGAATTATTAGTCTGTGTCGTAGACTTTTATAGATATATACTGGCCGTTTTAATCAATTGTTTTTTTTTTAAATTACTTCTTTACGGACAGTTCTAGTCAATATTGTCCTTTATAAATCAGGACTTATTTACTTGTACGAAAAATTATAAGAGCGTGTGTACCTTTGACTAAACTATCGCACAACTATTTAGTCGCTTGGATTGCTGTAAGTTTATATGGAGAGGCACACAACTCAAGTTTTAGTTGTGCAAGACATTTGAATTGGCTGCGAAATAGTCGACAATCGCACAACAGTTGTGCGACAGTTTAGTCAATGTTGTGCGCCAGCTCTTAGGTATAAAATAGTTATTTTAAACCAGTTGAGTTTTAAAATATTTATACCGCTCTGAACCTTGAACTTTACTCCGCAAACAAATATAACAAACACACCAAAGATTGTATCTTGTAAGTACTAAAATTGCTTTGTAGTTAGTGTACGTTCAACCCTTACGTATCATAAAACAAAACTCAAATTGAATTATTAACCTAATACACTTAAAGATAAAGTCCAATTTCACATAAATAGTAAACAGAGATTCACGGATTTAGAGTCAATATCTATACTAATATAATAAAGCGTAAACACACACTTCTTTGTTGCCTAAGATGTCAGCAATCACAGTATATTTTCCAATAACTCTTTTTTTTAATAAAAAAGCTCTACACTTAAGTCACGCTTTAGGCTATATATTTTCACGCTATTAAACTTAGTTGGTAAATAACTTGGATAAAAATCCTAATGTGTGAGAGACCATACGGTGCTGCCAACATCAAGAAAGCAAGATTGCCATGGATTGTCATCATGTCATGTCATTTTGACATTTGCTATTGATAATTTGACAAATGTAAACAATAAAATAACATTTTCATAATTAAATGCGGATGACGCCGCATGGGAATAGCTAGTACATTGATATTTCCAAGTATCTAATTCTACAGTAAAACGGAACGCAAATCCTGGCCGCCATAAAGATTTCCTACCCACGTAAAGACGGACGTACACGGAAATTTATAATAGGCAAGTGATTTCCTTTCAAACGATCAAGCGTTCTTCACAACGCTATATTTAAGTGTCACCTACAATAAAACCTTTTTTGCTTTAAATACCTTCAACGCATACTTAATTTAATTCTAGCTTTATCGCTACTGGTATCATTTCATCATCATCTCCCCTGCCTTATCCTACTCCTGTAGGGTCGGCGCACTGAGTTTTCGTCCTCCAAAGCACTCTATCATCTGTCATCTCAGTCATCACTCCCTTCTTGTTCATGTCACCGTTCACGCAATCCATCCATCACTTTCTATGTCTACCTCTACCGGTGTACCTCCACATTCATAACTAACGTCCGTCTTGTTACATGCGATTCATTCCTTCTCATAACATGCCCATACCACTCTAACCTTTTACTCCTTATTTTCTCAACCACTGGAGCTACTCTCAAACTTCCTCTCATATACTTACATACTTCTAATAGTTACAGGTATCATTTCTAGTCTTAAATAATCTAAGAATATAATAGTGTTTTTGTGGTATTCTCTTCTTTCTTATTATAATTTCCCCCTGAAGGTTCTGTTTTTATTGTTAATGTGTGTGATTTTATAAAAAAAAGAAATAGTTAAGTAAATTAAAAATTTAGTCATACTAATAAGAAATGACACATAATTTCTTATAAAAAGTTTTCAAACAAAAGGCATCACAAATGTTTAAAGTGGGACATAAAATGGTCCCCTGCGGCACACCTTTGACTTACCAAGCGAGCATAAACACGAAACGCAAACTTTTACCCAACAAACAGCGGAACTAAACTTTATGTAAGAATATTTGAATAACGAGGTAACCTTCTAAAGGTGGTTGAAGGTGCTAAACGAGTTCAACAGCCTCAAACGCTTGTGTTAACGATGCGAGGTGAGAAATTTGTTAAGATGTGTAACATTTGTTTACTTACAGATTAACCTAAATCATTGTCGAATACTTATATAAAATAACCCCTCATTATTATAAAAAAGCAATAGAAAAAGTCGCCTTAGACCAGTCGCACACCTCTGACTAAAAGCACATGCGATTGTCAACTGTTTAGTTGCACAACTAAAAATCGAGTAGTGTACCTTCACAAGCTCATAGGAATCAAAGCGGGATTTAAATATGTATTTTTAGAATATCTTGGGACGGGCTTGTTTTTTAATTTAGCATATTACACTGTCTTAGAACCTATACATTAATTATTCAAGTTATATTCTCGTACAAGAAACAATCTTTGTTTTTGTAATAGCAACATGCAATCTTCAAGGATGCCTCGGGGCCTTAAAAAGAAATAATTACACAGCGAATTGATGGCTTGTAGTGTGCCACTCAGAAAATAATTTTCATTTGCATCAATTTGCATGCTTAGGCTCGTTATGAGAACTTGAACGTGGGTTTATTAAAGTCAACGCTTCAATGGTAACAAGTAAGTATTAAGTAATCACTCTTGTACGAGTTATGTGAAAAAATTGTTTAGATATCATGAATTTTGTTAGGATACGCTCCAATATATGTTACCAGTTATATTAAATAAATTTTAGATGAGTAAAGCCTAGATACATACGCTAGTAGCTGGCATACTTGATGCAACGACGAACATGCTAGTACCTGTTATGCAAGTAATTATCACTATATTAGATTTTGCGAAAGTTAGGGAGGTTGTCGAGGGGTACAAAACTTATCTTGTATCGTTAACATATTTCTGGCATTTATATACACATTACACCAGTAGCTAGCACGTGCCAGTAACTCATGTCAGCTACAATATTTTATTGGCATGAAAATTCCCGTCTTTGATATTCTCTTCTCTCTTCTCTTCTCTTCATATTCTCATTTTTATCTGTCCATTGTGAAGACACAATATCGTAAATCAACCAATTTAGCAATTAAAAAATATTCTAGATTATGCGTTTTATTTAGGTACAATAATATACCTAGATAATTGTTGTCTATACTAATATTTAGGGGAAAGATTTGTATTTTTTTATGTATTGAAATAACTCAAATACTATTGGAACGATTTCAAAAATTCTTTCACCAATAAAAATCTGCGTTATCAGAGAGTAACAGGCAATTTAAATATCACGCGGGCGAAGTCGTAGCAACAGCTAGTTTAATAAATTTTCTAGAAATTTCCATTATCAATTTTAATTTCCAATACCTGGAGATAGCTGTAAATTCATCAGTATGGAAGTCGGATCGTCGCTAGATGGCGCTGACTAAGGTGCGCACGCACATATTAATGAACACGTATTGTTCGTAATACTTCTCTTGCATTTTAATCGAGTGATAGCATATTTCTCGTTACTAAATTAATATCTTCCAATGATGTCAGCTCTCTTCGCCGTATTTAGTTGTGAAAAACGAAACTAAAATTTAAATTTAAATAGTACGTGCGTTAGACTTGTGAAGAAAGTAATTCATTCAATATTTACTTATGTTTTTTTTTATATCATAAGGTGGCAAACGAGCAAGCGGCCACCTGAATCCGCCAAAATGGCGAAGCGATCGCTGCCCATAGACATCCGCAATTGCAGATGCGTTGCCGACCCTTATGCGACGGAGGAGGAGACGCACATAAAGAGGATATATCCCCTTCTTATGCATCTCTTCCACCGTCAAATCCACTTCCCCTTCCCATCCTCTTCTTATGAGAAAAGGGTGGTAAAGAGAAAGGGACTTAAATTGGACTTAAATGTCTAGTAAAAGCATACACATTTTGTAATAGTTAAACTGCATTATTTTTATCTAGATCTATCTAAAACCTATGGTTTACTTTTACTTTTAGAGAGAGAAAAATCTCGCCTCCTGATTGCTGTTCAGTAAACCGAGATAAAAAGTTCGCGAATTAGTTATAAGACATTCTAAAATCGTCAAATCTTCCTTATCATGCAATACCAGAACCGTTGTTAGTAATGCAAAAGATATCACAAGTCAATGACAGATGCATTCTCTATGGCACCTTTATTCTTGGAACACGCTTTATAGCTTACGTCTACGAACGCATCCTTATATAGGTATAGTTTACAGGGTGTGTTTTTATTGTGAATACTAAGAGCGGGCGCACATCTTTGACTTAACTGTTTGTCGATTGTCGATTGTTTTGCAGCTAATTCAACTGTTTAGTTGCAGAACTAAAAATCGAGTAGTGTGCACCTCCATATAAGATTAGGAATCAAAGCGCGACTAAACAGTTGTGCGAGAGTTTACTGTGCGCGCTATAAAGAGTACAGTATTGTACACTCTTGTATTACTCTCGTGAAGGTATGAACTAGTTAATGTATAGTTTGATATTTCTTAAGTTCATTTAATGAGTAAAGATTATTTTCTTAATGTCAAACAAGCGTCAATAATTTTAATCTACTACTAGCTTACGACCTCGACTAACCTATACTATTATAATAAAGCGTAAACACACACTTCTTTGTTGCCTAAGATGTCAGCAATTACAGCATATTTTTGAATAATTCTTTTTTAATAAAAAAGCCTTACACTTTTACGCTTTAGGCTATATATTTTCACGCCGTTAAACTTAGGTGTGAATATTTTGCATAAAAACCCTAATGTGGGAAAGAGACCATAAGTTGTTGCCAACATCAAGGAAGTAAGATTGCCAAGGTTTGTCATGTCATGTCATTTTGACATTTGCTATTGATAATTTGACAAATGTGAACAATAAAATGATTTTTTTATAACTTTATGCGGATAAAGTCGCACGGGGACAGCTATTTAAAACAAAAGTAAGTAGCCTATGTGTTCTTCCAGACTATCCCTTACATCTAAGACAAATTTCCTCAAGATTCGTTCAGCAGTTTAGGCTACAAACTCTAACAAACATCCATTCATTTAAACTTTTACGCTATTACAATATTAGTAAGATATCTTCATTTATTTATTTAAAAAAATAGTATAAATAAAACCGGTTTTACTGAGTGATAACATAGCTTTTTAATAGTGCAAGAATTGATATCGGTCCAGTTTTTGCGTTTTTTCAATAGATACAAAAATACAAATTTTTCCTCTTAATAATATAAGTATAGATAAAGATTTATTCGCAATTATATCTTCTTAATACAGACAAAAATAAATGTCAACAAGAGATAAAATATGCATTTGATTTAAATTCCTTTCGTCATCGAAGTGGAAAATGTGATGGGTGTTTAAAATAAGCCAAGCGACCGCAGAGCTAACCAGATAATACCTATGTTGTTAAAAATAGAAGTCCGCCTAGCACTCTATCATCATTAAGAAAACATCAGTGCTAATAAAAAACGAAAGAGAAATACGAATGGAGTTAACGTAAAAAACAGAAAACTAATACGCATCATAATCTCGGAATGAGGTTGGGTTTTAAAAAGTAATAAATGCGATATTTATGTTATTTTTGAAATACGACTAGGTTCTTTTTTAAAATTGTCCTTTATGCGTAAGAGGGTAAAACGATTTCTCCGTTGAATGCAACTAAAAGTGATCCAATAACAATGTAGTCTACTAATAATAGGAACCTTAGTAAAATCTTACTAATATAAACGTGAAAGTTTGAATGGATATTTGTTAGCGTTTGTAGCCTAACCTGAGTAAATCTCGATGAAATTTGGCATATATGTAGAGGATAGTCTGGAAGAACACATAGGCTACTTACTTTTGTTTTTACTGCCACGCGGACGAAGTCGTGGGCGAAAGCTAGTATGTTATAAATGCGAGCGCTTACATGGATAGATGGTTGTTAGAGTTTCTAGCCTAAACTGAGCGCATCTCGATGAATAGATATAGAGGATACTCTTCCTATGTGTTATAGGCTACTTTCTTTTGTTTTTTTTCCGCGAGAACGGAGTCATGACAACTAATGTAACTATAATTACGTAATTCTACTGTCATGACGCGTACATCTATAGTTGTCTTTGTTTTTACAAAGAGAATAAAAGAGATGACAATATTTTACACAAGAACCCCACAAAAGTCTTTTAACAAGCGTTAGTCACAGAGGATGCGTTTTAAATAATAAAAGGCGAGGTTCCTTTATTGTGTCAGCCTTCTAAGGATTTGACAGTTGAAATTGGAATTCCGCGACTGTGGAATTTGTAACAGTTACGAGAGTTTTTTTTAATTTCAAGAATTGGCAGACAACTGAGAATTGTGTTATGGTTGTCAGTGTGAAAATTAGCTTTTTTATTCACGATTTCATTTTATTTATGTTACTAGATTTCGCCCGCGTCTCCGTCTGTGAAATTAAAATAAAAATCAAAAGTAAGTAGCCTGTGTGTTCTTCCACACTATGCTCTACATCACGTCATCATATCACCAGCTCACTATACGTCCCCACCGAGAGGCTCGGAGCCTACCCTAATATGGGGTGACTAGGCCATAGTTAACCACGCTGGCCAAGCGCGGGTTGGTTGACTTCACACATATCTTTGAATTTCTTCGCCGATATGTGCAGGTTGCATCACGATGTTTTCCTTCACCGTAAGAACGTCGGGTAAATTATGTACATAAGGAAATTCGAAAAATCGAAAATCACATTGGTACGGCGGGATTTGAACCCAAGACCTGTAGATTACAAGTCAAGTGTTCAAACCACTGAGCCACCGACGCTCTCGACATCTATGCCAAATTTCATCGAGATCCGTTCAGCCATTTAGGCTACAAACTTTCAAACATCCATCCATCTAAACATATGCATCATAACCTTATAAAAAGTGATATAAGAGTCGTTGTGCGATAGTTTAGTCAAAGATGTGCGCCCTTTCTTAGTATACTAATAGAATTTACTGTAGAAATAATAAAAAAAATCATGTTATGTGCCTTATAAGAGGCCATTTAGGAGGGTATTGAGTGCGTGAGACGGAATGTCGTTTTATATCACTTTTCCTTGTTCGAAAAGCAAAAGTATCCACAAAGCATTTCGTTTTATTGTCTTCAATCTTAAAAGCTATCAAATGAATTTAATCCTTACCGTTTTGGTTTAGAGTTCAATATGCTTTATTCTAAAATCGTTCACGTGACAATACGTGTTTGACCCCAATGCTTACAGAGATGAATTTGCTTTTGTATAATGGAGGTGTGGGCTTTATTTTTATAGGTGTAAGGTTTAAAATAAATTAACGAAATAGCATATACATTATGGTAATTCTTTGGATATATGTATTGAATATTGTAAGGGCATAGTTTATAAAAGAAGTTATAGTGTTTAGTTGGGATTTAGTTAAATGTTTAAAGATATTTGTTTATCTAGACAATATATAAATTTTACAATGACTGTGTAATATCAAAACGATATTTCGCGAACATGTATTTGCATTGCTATCACCAAAAGTAGTTTTTTTTTTAATTTTCTAAGACTTTTTATTTGTATGTCAGTCCGTAAACCGTAAATAGTTCGGCTAATCTCCGAAATTGGGTGGATTTCGACGAGACTTTCACTGGATTACTAGGGCTTATAGATTTATTATAGGCTTTTTAATTGCTAAGGAAATCGCAGGCAACTTTTCTAAATATTAAAAAAAAAGTTGATATGATTAAAAAAGGTGTAACAAGTAGAATGACGCGTAATAGCGCGCGCTTTGACTAAACTATGGCATAACTGTTTAGTATCGCTTTGATTCCTATAAGTTTATACGGAGTGCGTACAATACTCGATTTTTAGTTGTTCAACTAAACAGTTGAATGAGCTGCGAAACAATCGACAATCGACAAACAGCTTTGAGATAGTTTAGTCAAAGGTGTGCGTCTTCTCTAAGCATCAAAATGATCAGTAGAATCTACAATCAGTATGATAAGGACACGACGATGTCGGTAATATAAAAATGCTTCAAACAGAAAGAGACGAATAATGAAATTATTAAATTATTCGAATCATTTTGCTTCGTTTCTTTCTGTAAAAAATGAATTCGATAAACGAGGCGTTATTTCAATGGCGTTGGCGCCAAATGATTCACGAATTCACTGAATACCATTTGTGTTTAAATTCGAGAAACGTACTTTAAGAGATTGTGCTGTCCATTACAAAATAGCCGTTGATGAGATCTAACTAAAAACAATATAACATGTTTTTTTAAACATAAGTCAAACCTTCAATACCCTGACTAGCACTCGGCGTGATTTTATGACAAACTAGCTGTTGCCCGCAACTTTTTCCACACTATCATCTTACTTCTTACTAATATTATAAATGCGAAAGTTTAGATGGATGGATGGATGGATGGATGGATGTTTATTAGCGTTTGTAGCCTAAACGGCTGAACGGATCTCCATGAAATTTGGCACAAGTTTAGAGCTTAGTCTGGAAGAACACATAGGCTACTTTTTATCCCGGGATAAGTTACGGTTCCCGTGGGATCCATTAATTTAGTTTTCTAATGTTTACTCGATCATTCTGCAACGGTTCAACATATCTTATTGAAATTTGCCACAGATGTAAAACAAAATCTTGAGTACACATGGGATAAGCTTCATCCCCGAGGTGTGCGGTTCCCGAGGGAACGTAGCTTTTTGTTATTTATATAGTTCGTATGTTTTCTAATACCACGCGGACGAAGTCGCGGGAAACAGCTCGTACTAATATAAATGCGAAAGTTTAGATGGATGGATGTTAGAGTTTGTAGCCTAAACGGCTGAACGGATTTCGATTAAATTTGGCATAGATGTAGAGGATGTCTGGAAGAACACATAGGCTATTCACTTTTGTTTTTTTCAATTCCCTGCAGACGAAGTCGCGGGCGAAAGCTATATCAGCTGCCCTTCAGTGAAAGTTCGTTTCGGAGATTACCAGGAACAAACGCGGACCGACAGACAGGAAAAAAAAAAATGCAATTTTCGTTATCAGCAACCAGCAATGCAAATAAATGCTGTGATTTCTGACATCATACGTCACGAAGTAGTGTGTTTTACGCTTAATTATATTGGTATAGATTTATAAATAATGCATTGTTAATCTCAGTCACGTAATAAGTCTGACCTAATAAACTATTTTATTAAAACGCCTACACATTAAAGACAATGTTTTAAAAAGTAAAAAATGATTGATAGTTGTATGGCATGGATTAGCTTTCCATTAATTAATACGCGATTGTAACCCTTATGTCTACGTGATAACGATGATTTCGATGCGAATTTATTTCATGTATGTAATTGTAATTGCTAATCATTTGGATTTGAATTCTATTCCAATGTGTTAAAGTTGTAAATAGCTTGTAGAGTTATAATTATGAATGAAAGAGTGTCACAACTGTTTGTTATTAAAAAAAAACAAAGGCGTAGAAAGTTTATGATCTATGGCGACCTACAACTTTGAGTGGGTTGTATGTTTTTTTTAATGATGATTTTGTCACTTCATTTATCATTACATCTATGTCGATGAAAATGACTAGCTACTGCGATTGTCGATTGTTTTGCAGCCAATTCAACTGTTTAGTTGGACAACTAAAAATCGAGTAGAGTGCGCACCATATGCTCTTAGGAATCAAAGCGAGACTAAGCAGTTGTGCGATAGTTTAGTCAAAGATGTTTGCGCTCTTACTGTCTTCAGTCATAATAATAAATGAAGGATATAATTTTGATTTCTCTAATACCACTAATTAAGTGTACATTTAGAGAAATCGTACACATGTGAGATTTCACGAATTAAAGTAGGTTCTACAACAGTTAGGGCCTGTCCCACCAAATTGTGAATTGTCTGATAAAATCCAACGTGTAATGTGATGGAAATATCGTTTTTTGTTACCTTATCTAACAGCGACGTCACTTTTAAGCTATCTGGGCCTCTATCAGTCAGTGATGGGACAGGCACTAACACTTACAATAATGCACAAGCTACATAGCTATAGAATATTTAATCGGTAAGCAAAGACAATTTCACAAGTAGGTAGTCGACGCTTGCGAAGGCGTATCTAGAAAGTGTGATTCAGTTTCACTACCTCTGTGTGCTAAATATAAGTCAAATATCACTGTTCTATTAACTTTAATATCTCGGGTATTGATAGCTAATATGTGGTTTGCCAGCTGATAAACTAAGCTTGAGTTGGGGTCCATTAAAATGGTTTTCATATTTAACACCAGCTGTTCCTCGCGACTTCGCCCGCGTGAAATTAAAATATAGCCTATGTTACTCACAGATAGATTACCTTTCTAACGGTGAAAGATTTTTTAAAATCGGCAAAGTAGTTTTTGAGTTATTTCATTACATACGGAGACACAAAAAAAATACGAACGTTTTAGAAGTCTGTTCAAAACATATTGTTTGCTCAGTTATTTCAAAGAGAATGAGTGGGATAGATGTTGTTTTGTTTTAGATTTTCTGGTATATATTAATTGAATTTATTAAGGGTAAACATTATTATCTCTCATATCTTTATTTTCTTATTTTTAAATATAATATATTTTACATGATTTTTTTAACAAAATAAAACATATATAAAAAAATAAAAGTCCACCGGCTGCGGAATCCGATGACTCAAGCAACCAGTGGTCAGGGCTGCAGAGACAGGAACCTCCTCACTATTCGTGTGGTTTATAAAATAACCGCCTTTTGAATCGGACCCAACTGTCTAGCGAGAGCTTCTTGAGGTGTTGGTCGAGGCTCTTCGCTATCAGCCCGTGTGCCGAAACGACTATCGGAATAATGGTAGTAGATTTCATACGCCACATGGCGGTAATCTCGTGAAAGGGTAAAAATATTATTAATATAAATTAAAATATAATAGTCATAGTATAAACTATGATAAAAAAACTGGTACCTATACCTTGTATAAAGAGAATTTTAATTATAAACTTTTATAATCGAATGCGCCCCCTGGCGAGGTTTGACGATATCTTTTGTTTCAACTTGACCTTTTGTCGCTGGTACAATACAATACAGACTGAATTAAATAACATATTTGCAATGTCATGGGGCTTTGATTGTATTTGAGTATACGATAATGTCTAAAGGTGTGGTACACAACATATTTCTCCATAAACTTTGTATGGATAAATCTATACTATTATAATAAAGCGTAAACACACACTTCTTTGTTGCCTAAGATGTCAGCAATTACAGCATATTTTTTAATTATTCTTTTTTTAATACAAAGCCCTACACTTGTGTCACGCTTTAGGCTATATATTTTAACGCCATTAAACTTAGGGGGTATTTTGGATAAAACCCTAATAAGAGAATGAGACCATAAGTTGCTGCCAACATCAAGGAAGCAAGGTTGTCATCATGTCATGTCATTTTGACATTTGTAATTGATAATTTGACAAATGTAAACAATGAACTAAAATTTTCATAATTTCATGCGGATAAAGCCGCACGGGAACAGCTAGTATATCTATACATATAATAAAATTGGAGTGTCTGTTTGTAATATCAAAAGTAAAATTCCAGATTTGGGGAAGACGATTTATTTGTGTCGCTGATAACGAAAATCACATTTATAAAATTGTCTGTCTGCTCGTAAGCCGCGTTTGTTCCGGGTAATCTCCGAAACGGCTGGGCCGATTTCGACAGGAATTTCACTGAAGGGTAGCTGACATAGACGGGCATATAGGCTACGTTTTTATTTATTATGGCGTAAACGAAGTCGCGGGCGAGTTAGTCATAAATACAATTTAATTTTCCAATTACTACTTATAATTGACTTAAGAAAGGAGGTTGTAAATTCGTTAGTCTCTTGTTTTCTAGCCAGTGTCTTCTGAAGACTATTTAGTGGATGATTTATTAAAAAAAAACTAACTATATGCTTTTGTTTCTATATATATATGACTATTTCTTAGAGATATTTAATATCAAATAACTGAATTATGTGTTTCGTATATACCTTAGCTCAGTGTGCACCGACCCTAACAGATTCGATCGAATGACCAATGGTCAACAACCTTAATACACTAATAAGAGATCTTAATCTCTAGTACATTCGGAATTTAGCCTTAGTCATTTGCAAATGACGTCACAGCCGAATACTGAAACGTAGTTTAAACAATAAGCTCTTAAAACCGGTGCGATTGGGGGCAAATGCTTTGACAAAAACTTTGCGTCACCTTTAAGAAATACTCATGCCAATAAAATGAGTAGTATACACAGAAGATATGCGTGAAGTGTGCGTGCCGGCCTAATTTTAGTCCCCTTCCCGCCAGTTTCCCTGACTGTAGATAAAATCACACTTTCTAAAATTTCACCTACTATTAACATCAAAATGCGATACAATTATAAAACGAGACACTACGAAAACATTGTCATGTCTCCGAATGATTTAAGATGGGAAGTAAGTCGATAACTTCCGAAGTCACTAAACTGGATTCACGTGAAAGTGAGAGTCGAACATCACTAAAATTGACGTAACATGGTAATATTTAGTTGCAATAGCGAGAAATAAAGAGCGGGCGTACACCTTTGACTAAACTATCGCACCGATGTGCGATTGTCGATTCGACATTTATGTAAACTTTCTTAGTTAATAATACAAAACTAAATATTTAAAATTCGAACAACAAGCGAAGGATAAGGGTTTTCTCAATTTTTAGATAAAATATCATTCTTTCCTTCAATGAATAAAACATTCGCTAGAGAATTCAATCCATAAGAGATAAGGGGAATAAATTGAGAGAAAATTAGAGTGAAATGCCAAGTTCGTTCACGTTTTATTCAAATTGTATACAATAAACAGATCAAGTGATACAGGGCAATTCCGCGTCCACGCTGGCGAGAAGCCAAGTGTAGATTACATTATAATTGTATGAATTGGGATTGTTACTTATTACTTAATCTTCATTGAATTTAAATTACTGTAGTAGATTTCGCCCTCAACTCTGTACGCGTGGAATTAATAAAGTAGTCTGTTCTTCCAGAATATCCTCTACATCTATGCTTAATTTCATCGAGATCAGTACAGCCGTTTGGGCTGCAAACTCTAACGAACATCCATCCATCCATCCATCCATCTAAACTTTCGCATTTATAATATTAGTAAGATAAGATGATTACTGTTTCCGTCCTAACCTCTAATTAAAATAATTCAAACTATAGTCAAAAGAACTTCAGTGTTGATGGATATCGGAATTGGAACCATTAATTACATGCCTTTATCTATTGTTCAGAATCGACTCTATTCGGTTCTATTCTATCTTGTGATAGGATAACCATATACACTGGATATATCGGGATATAATAAGCTATATCGAAAAATTTCATCTTTATATTTATTAAATGAGTTATTATTATTATTATTATTATATAGACTACAAGCTATTGCCCGCGACTTCGCTCGCGTTAAGTTAAAAAGTAATAAAAACAAAGCCTATGTTAACTGATAACGTAGCTGTCTAATGGTGTAAGAATTTTTGAAATAGAACCCGTGGTTTTTGAGTTAGTTATTATTAAAAATATAAAAATTAGATTTTTTTCTGATTATAACATAAATATACATAGAAGTATGTGGCCAATTTAGAGTAGAGCGTGGAAGATAAATCTGAGGAAAGGAAATTAAAAAATAGAGGAAAAAAAATAATTCAGATACTATTTGTATGTCAATTTCAATTTTGTCCTAAAAGGTCTTCTTGATATGGTCACCCTACTACCGATCCATTTAATTCTATATAATCGATGTCGTAAGCAGAGATTACGTTTGGAGAACAGATGAAGAAATATGAAGACAATTTTCTATTCCGAAAGTACGAAATTACGACAATTTGCAAATACACGATCACAATCTTACTAATATTTTGCGCTGTAATTTTGCGAAAACATTATAAATCACTGGCTGTTGTCGGTGACTTCGTCCACGCGAAATTAAAACAAAAGCGAAATTAGTAACCCGTGTGTTCCTACATACCAAAGGGAGACATAGAGAGAGATGTCTGGATTGCGTGATTTCAGATGTGGTAATATGATCAAGAAGGGAGTGACTGATAAGACGTATGATGTGGAGGACAAAAACCTGACGCGCCACTACTGGAGTAGGATAAGGAGGAAGATGATGTGCTCTTCTAGACTGTGTTCTAGAAATACGTTAAGCTGTTCTAGAGGAACATAGAAACAAACATCCCCCAAAATTTTCACAATTATAATATTAGTAATTAGTTAACATATTTGATCTATAACTTAATTGAATTAACTTAAACGAACCAATACTTCTGCAAGATTTTGTTGTAGTAATATTTCAAATTTGGACTTTATTTAAAACTTTAAAATACAGCAAACTTCGAGATTTAGTTCCAAATTCAAAATATATTTTTATCTCTATTTTTACAAAGAGAATGAGCGACATAACGCATCACTTAATCCAGCCACTTAAGGTGCTTTACCTTATAAGAAATCGATTAAATATAATTAAAATAGATTGCCCGTTCTATTGTTTATAACTCTATGAACAGTCTCAGCTGCATAGATATAACAATGGATTGCATTTAATTGGTCAGCGGCAATGCAAATAACTTTTACAATAGTCGACAACGATTTGCAATGGCAGTGCAAACTCGTTCGTGGACAATGATTTAGTAGAATTCATCCTTAAATGGATGCATTGAATGTGGTTGTCACCGTTAAATTAATAATATGGGTAATTTAAAATGTTACTAATGAAATTACCGAGGTTAACTTTATAAGAAATCTTTGTAGATTGAGCCTGCTGATTCTGAGACTGAGTGAGACTGTTTTTTTTTTAAGAAACTATGATACAAAACAAGAAGACAAACTATATTTTTGGTTGGTTGAATAGTTTGTCACATGTATTACAAGAGAATACCAGAAATTAATTTCTTGTCCTACTTAAGACACTTTTGTATTAGCTGAATTAGAAGTAGTAGAGTGGTGGTAGAGCCCGCTTTAACATCTTCGCACGAATGGGCCGGCTCGCCCAGTGCAATACCACGACCACACAGAAGATAGGCGTGAAGTGGAAGCAATCCCGCGTTTCTTCTGATGAGTGTGGTGCCAGAGGCCTTTTTCGTCCCTTTTTTTCCACCCTTTTCTTCAGAGGAAAGGATGGGAAAGAAAAGTGGATTTGACTGTGGAGGATACGCATGGGAAGGGGAAATGTCCTCTTTATGTGCGTCTCTTGCTCAGTCAATTAAGGGTAGGCAGCGCATCTGCAATTGCGGATGTTTATGGGCAGCGGTCGCTTTCCATTTCGGTGGATTCAGGTGGCCGCTTGCTCGTTTGCCACCTTATATTATAAAAAAAAGTTACCAGTATTCACAATTTTACAGTGACATAATTAAATATTTCATCATTCCAGAATGGAGCCAGTTTAGGGAATGTCCTTTATCTAAAATTCATTACATTACAAAATCAAGTTGCGAAGCTGCATGGAATGGAACTGAATTAATCAAAACTGTCAATAGGTTACATTTTGATACTTGAATTCAACTTAACGACAAAGTTGAAGAACCCATTAGTTGCAATGTAACAAAATAGTTTAACTGCAAGCGATTCCGAAATCTAACCTCAAAAGTCACAATACCAAAAACGTG
This sequence comes from Papilio polytes, assembly GCF_000836215.1. Lineage (NCBI taxonomy): Eukaryota > Metazoa > Arthropoda > Insecta > Lepidoptera > Papilionidae > Papilio > Papilio polytes. The sequence goes on along the minus strand of NW_013528248.1, from coordinate 514,546 downwards.
TTACTAATTGTCAAAAATCATAACATCAGGTCGACATAAATAAGTTTTTTATACATTTATTACTAGCTTTCTCCCGCGACTTTTGCACGAGGTATTTGATATAAGTAAGTAGCCTATGTGTTCTACCAGACTACAAACTCTAACAAACCTCCATCCAAACTTTCGCATTTACATTAGTAAGAACTTCTCGTAACATCATCTACGACAGTCTCTATTAGAAGGATATAAGGGTGATCATACAAAGTTGTATTCTATTGTTAAAAAACATAATGATCGGAAGCGAATTCTGATCACGTCTCCCGGTGATAAAAAGCTGTAGGTCGATGCCACCGGTGTGGCGTGATCTTAATCGTTCAGTTTTTATTACGGCTAAACTGTCGATATTATATTACTAAGGTGAGGTCACACTTGAGTGTAACGTAATTCGCGGTCATAATTGTTATGTAATACAGAGCTATGTGGCTTTAGTTTTGTTTTACAAATAAGTTTTGCTGTGTAAAAATAAACTTTTTCCTAAAGACAGACAAGTTTTATAACGAGAAAGGTCTATTTTACTTAACAGAAGGCACTAAGACTTATTTATTTGAAATTTTAACAGTGGCAGAGCCTACTATAACATCTTCGCACTGTAGGGCCGTGGTCAAGCGTGAAGTGGAAGCGATTCCGTTTTTGGTCTGATGAATGTGCTTGTCGAACGTCAAAAAATTATGAAAATAATGGATAAGAATGCGTTTGAGTTGTTTATTATTCTTTGGCATCATAGTTACTCGTGGTGTGTCCCAACCCTTGCAATTTATTAATACTAAGCATATCAACTTTTTGTGATAGTATGAAGCTACGAAGTGTATTTTATTTTTAACAATTTTCTATGTTAATAAAAAAGCTAATGTATTCTAAGTCTCACGGTCGAATACTAAAGAACACTTTAATATGGAAATTCCGTTTACAATCTCACTTATCAAAAGCGGTAGAGCCCGCTTTAACATCTTCACAGGAATGGGCCGGTTCGCCCGGTGTAAAACCACGACCACACATAAACAGGCGTGAAGCGGAAGTAATTCCGCGTTTCGTCTGATGAGTGTGGTGCTGGAGGCCTAATTTTAGTCCCTTTCCCTTTCCATCCTATGCTTAAGAGGAAAGGATGGAAAGGAAAAGTGGATTTGACGGTGGAGGAGATGTATAGGAAGGGGAAGTGTCTTTTTGTGGGTCTCCTCCTCCGTTAATTAGGGGTAGGAAACGCATTATGGGCAGCGGTCGCTTTCCATTTCGGTGGATTCAGGTGGCCGCTTGCTCATATGCCACCTTATATTATATATAAAAAAAAACAAAGACTTTAAAAAAATATAGACCAGGCATATTGAACAAAATTTTATCACCGGTACTTCTCTGAATGGTACGATATCATTTTTCAAGTTAAATTTGTTTATTCAGACGTTTTATTCGTATTCAGATTTAAAAACAAAGTATTCTTTATTTATTAAGTGTTCGGAATATTCCAAACAAATTAAAAGGCGCCGCCTGTACTAAAAAACTAAATAGTTATGTAACACAAGCAATTAATAGTTAAATAACATTGCGTCACAGTGTAATTAAAGTGGTAGAACAATTTGGCACAGACTAATTTCCAGTTTTTTCAGACACAACATATTAAGAAAGTCTCGCACGATAAAGCGATTTGCAACAATTAAGTGCTATAAATTTAATTGTCTACCAAATAATCAACATTTCAAGGATATAAAAATATAACTTCATGCTGAATATTCGAGGATTTAGAGATATTTTCACGCAAATAAAAACCATGAGATTTAAAAAGCTCTGTATTATAAAATACGTACGCTCTAAATTAAACTAAAGAATTAAATAAAATGAACTATGTTTTAGAACACGATGATAATAAAACACAGGGTGTTAAAAGAGTGTACCCATAACAAATACCATAGATTACTTGGCAAAAATTACGACTAATTGATCCAACGTCTATTCAAACTTGCTTAATGCTAGAGGGCTTCAACGTATACACTTAGAATTTTTTTTAGAGCGGTAGAACACCTTTGAATAGACTATCGAACACGTGTAGTGCGATTGTCAATTGTCGATCATATTGCAGCAAATTCAACTGTTTAGTTGCACAACTAAAAATCGAATAGTGTGCACACGTCTATGTAAACTAATAGGAATCAAAGCCAGATCAGTTTGAGATAGTTTAGTCATAGGAGTACTCAGGATCTTAACAATATTTTCAGGTTATAAGTAACTTTATTTTAAATTCTTTAAAATTTATTTAACAAAGATAGGGTTGAACATGTAAAGTTATTTAGAATTATTGACACCAATTTCATCAATCTTACTAATATTATAAATGCGAAAGTTTAGATGGATGGGTGGATGGATGTTTGTTAGCGTTTGTAGCCTAAACGGTTGAACGGATCTCCATGAAATTTGGCACAGGTTTAGAGCATAGTCTGGAAGAACACATAGGCTACTTTTTATCCCGGGAATAGTTACGGTTCCCGTGGGATTCATTAATTTAGTTTTTTAATGTTTACTCGATCATTCTGCAAGTTCAACATATCTTATTGAAATTTGGCACAGATATAAAACAAAGTCTGGAGTACACATGAGATAAGCTTCATCCCAGAGAAATGTCCGGTTCCCGAGGGATATGTAGCTTTTTGTAATTTATATAGTTCGTTTATTTTCTAATACCACGCGGAGGAAGTCGCGGGCAACAGCTAGTAGTACATAAATGACAAAGTTACAGGACAATAATGTATTCATAAGCAATCAATCATATTAGCACATCAATATATTGATTTGTATACAATTGAAGTAATCATAAATGGCAACACAAATCCAGTACTGAACCTTGCGACCCATACTGACAACCCTAGGATAAAGCCAGTTACACACCATCGGTTTTATTTGTATTAACTACTAACTCACCCATACCCCGGATATGTCGTACGTACAACGAATTGCACAGCGAAAAGCACAACACAGACATATTTTGCACCTCCATACATAATTTTAAAAAACACATATGTTCACATTCGGAGGCACAGACATAGGACTTGGTTTTAGCTAATTTCTTTTTTCTCTTATCTTGTTTGTTTCACATTTTCTGTAACCTAACCGTAATGTTTTTTTTCTCTTTAACAATGTTGTAACTGGATTTGTTATCATTCTTGTGTCTTATATGTTATTTCTTATGTAATTATTCTATAACTTATCTGTTGGTGTACTTTATAAATAAATAAATAACTAGCTGTTCCCGTGCGACTTCATCCGCGTAAAATTATAATAATTTAATTATATTGTTTACATGTGTCAAATTATCAATTGCAAATGTCAAAATGACATGACATGATGACAAACCATGGCAACCTTGCTTCCTTGATGTGCAGCAACTTATGGTCTCTTTCCCACATTAGGATTTTTATCCAAAATATTTACCCCCTGAATTTAATTTCGTTTAAATTTAGATTTCGCAGTATGGCTTACACAGGTATATTTCAATTGAACTGTTCAACCGAAGGTGTGTAGCATGTTTTATAGACAATTCTAGTACACCTTGACATGTTTTAACCGTCGAAGCATGTATAATATTCATTACTTCCTCGGATTACTTAAGTTATTGCTTACAAAATACTTAGATTAAAAGTCATACGTACTCAAGTTGTACTTAAGTTTTTTTTTTAGTTTTAAAGCAGCGACCCCTACTTGTGTTCATGGACACCTGAGAAGGATTCAGGTTGTGCCGGACTCTTACCGACTAAACCACCCGGATTATTCTTAACCGTCACCCTGCCCTGTCACAACGTGAGAATAAAAGTTTCATCCGTCCCACCTTTTAGTTCCACTATCACCAATAAGGTGACAGAGGAACCGTTATAAATTAAAAATACGTTCCAACCGTCCCTTCGTAGCTAAAGGTGGGACGGACGAAACTTTTTATTCTCATCTTGTCCCACGTGGGGACAAAGCGGGTTGACGGTTAAGAATAATCCAACCACCCATGCTTAGTGTGCCTCTGATGGGATATAGGGTACAAAGTCTAAGATTATCATAAATGTTATTATTTTGTTTGTAATATTTTAGTAGCCAGTTATAGATTCTTAATAAAACAAATAAAAAAAGCTGAATGTATGGATGTTGTCACTTAATTCCAGAATAGTTGAACGTGTCTGATTTTTTTGATTATGTTAAATTGTGTTTTTTGTAAAAAAAAATGCAGTCTAGAAATAGATTACAATCTCGAATAGCGCATAGACTAATAAGTTTTTTAATTGCACAAGGGTCGCGAGCGGCAACTAGTTCATTTATTATAAACAGAATTAAATAATGCGTATTTATGCTTGATCTTTGACAATTACGTCTTTGGGACGTCATTTTTTAATAAACAAATATTACATAATTGATTTTTGGAGAGGAAAGTAAATAAACTATTATAATAGAGTACATATGAGTTAGGTTTATTATTCATTCAACATTTTTGCATAATAACAAGTCGAAAACAAGTTTGTAAGGTCAAACAGAACGAGTTCATCAATATAATTGTTACGCCTTAATTTTATATTTAAATGTTTTTTTTTTAATAATTAAACCAGTACGTTTTTTTCATAACATTGTTTCCCCACGACTTTATCTACGGATAATTAAAAAAAAAGAAAAAATAAATTAGTTGAGACTGCGGTAGAAAGCAAAAAATAACAATCCTAACCATTGCATTTTATGAGATTAAATGTAGCATTTATTTTATTCTAGACTATCCCTGTTCCAAATATCGTTTCCAAATAGCCGTTCTAAAGTAACGAAATAACAATTACATTTACTAGCATTGTTTCACAATATAAATGCAAAATTTCGGAATCATATTAAAAGAGGACTCCCTTTAAAGAAACTCAATAAATATTCCAAGATAAAAGATAATTAAATCCATTTCTTGGTACAAAATGGCGTATCTTATTGTTACGCTATTTGATCGTAGAGGGCGCTGCGAGTGTCCGACATTATGAACTTAAAGCACCATTTATAGGGACCCTCTAATAAGGGATATCGAGCTAAATAGCCCCTTCTTCCTTACATACTGTAAGCTGTATGATTTAATAGGGTTGGCAGTTAATTACCGATTTTTTTTTCACAAGGTTTTTTATTGTATTTTTTGTAACTTAAGTTAATAAAACAATGAATGTCCAAAAGAATAAAAAATAATAAATCAGAATTATTTTTCGGTTTGAGATAAAAAATACAGAATTAAGTTTTAGATATACAAGCCAGTGTTTATTTTTTTTAAAATGACTTTTTTTAACTTAAAGTAAATAAAAGTATTTAAAGAATTTAACTAAAGACTAAACTTTAACTGTTTTACAACCTACGTAGGGTTTAAAAATATTGAAATTACCTTAATATGATGTACGTTTTTTTAATAATTGTTAGCTTTCGCCCGCGACTCCATCCTTACGGAAATAAAAAAAAAAAACAAAAACAAGTAGCCTATGTGTTCTTCCAGACTATTCCCTACATCCATGCCAAATTTAATTGAGATCCGTTCAGCCGTTTAGGCTACTAACTCTAACAAACTTCCATCTATATTTTCGCATTTATAATATTAGTAAGATTTTTTTCATTTGTCAACCCTATTGCAAAGCTAAACTATCAGTGGAATAAAGTAGCAGGGTTCAGTACGTTTATATTGAGCAGTTAAGACCAAGCTTGTCTAATAAACAGTTTCCTTTGGAGGAATTAATTGGGTCTTACTGGGTTCTAGTTTTATAGGCTTTTTACCTAGACGCGATGTGTGGTCTTACGTCGAGAATTTACGTCAAGTAAGGTCGACAGAAAAAGGTTTTAATTATTGTTAATTCAAATCTATTTGACACGCTTTAATGTTATACACCTAGTACATTATAATGTTTGGTTGTTTTTTTTTAAACATAGGGTGTTTTTTAATACGAAAAAATGTATTACCTTTGTTGGTTTTTCGATGAAGCTTGATTTAAATATGTCAAATCTATTTGGTCCTCGAAGATAACGTGTCTTATGTGCATGAAAAAATATAGATATTGCATAATATCATCCTGTACCTATTAGTAATACTATTACACTATTAATCAGCTTTCTAATAACCTGTCAATCGCTACCATGTACATGTTTTCAGTAGATATAAAGATTACGTGGTAATTTATAAAAAAAAAACTTTACGGATCACATGTGCGTCAATTAAAATTCCGATAAGGTATTTTTTTGTCGGAATCAATTAATTCTACCGGTCAATGACATGCTTGTGTGACCTTTATCGTAGACCACAGATAATTAATACTAAATGTGACTAGACGTAATTGAGAATGACATAAATTACATATTACTGTAACTTTTTTAAACGTCTTAAAAGAAGATTTAAAGCTATATGATCTTATTGTTTGATTTAATTGCAATTTTTTTTTTATTTATAATAAAAATAAAACATATTTTTGAATCCATCGTGTCTGGTGATCCGTAGACAGTGCGACCGCCCTAGATATACCAGTAAGGGGAAAATCAAAAAAGCTATTTTTCAAAAGCCTAGCTTTGTAATGAATAATGAGGTTTCAAAAACAAACGCAAATTTTGCATTTTACCTTTTCAAAATAATTTTTTTAAAAGATTTTTATGGGTAATAAATGGTCATATAATAGTAGGTACTAAGCCATAAAAGTATGTATGCGCAAACTTTTGTTTTTTAATGTCACGCTTTCAGAATTTCTATTGACGTTCGTGTTGCCATTATAGTCTTTATGGTACAAAGTAAAACACTTTTACCTTCAAGTCTAAATTAGTACACTCGACTTTCCCTGTTGCAACGCGCCCTTTCTCCTGAATAAAGACAATAGTAATACGAATAATTGTGCCGCGACTAAATGTTATGTTGCAGTCAATGTAATAAGGCATTCATCAATTTGCCTAGAAAAATATAAAATTTGCAAGAGTTTTTATAAAATACAGTGGTAAGAGATGTTTAATTCCATATTTATTGGATTTTAATTAATACTAGCTGTTTCCATGCGACTTCATCCGCATAGAATTATAAAAAAATCATTTTATCGTTCACATTTGTCAAGTTATCAATTGTAAACGTCAAAATGACATGACACGATGTCAAACCATGGCAACCTTGCTTCCTTGATGTTGGCAACAACTTATGGTTTCTTTTCCACATTAGGGTTTTTATCCAAAATATTAACCCCCTTAGTTTAATGGTGTGAAAATATACAGCCTAAAGCGTGACGTAAGTGTAGGGCTTTTTTTTTATTAAAAAAAGAGTTATTCGAAAATATGCTGTGAGGGCTGACATCTTAGGCAACAAAGAAGTGTGTGTTTACGCTTTATTATAATAGTATAGATTATTAAAATTGCAATATAATGAAGATGCGGTGTCAAATGTCACTAAATTAAATGTTATTTGTTCTCTAAGTAGGTTAAGGTTTTAGCTCAAATTTATTTTAAAACATTGCTGACGGTTATTTTGATCGATTATAAACATCGCAGCTGAATATTTGATGTCGCAAGAATTATGATATAGAGACCTCTTGTTTGAATTTTCAATTAAATAAACGCGTGAAAAATTAATAACGTGTTTATAGAATCGTTTTTTTAATATATTTATGGATATTCAATTAGTTATATGTCAGGGTTTTGATTATAGTTAACATATGTCATATAAGTATTACCATAAAATTGAACTGCATTTAGACTTGTAATATTTTATCTCTGTTTAGTCTAAAATAATGAAAGAGATAGCTATATTTATACTAGTGTTACGGCAGTGGAATTCTTCACTTACAAGTTACGATGTCACCATTAACTTGCCCTTATCCCTTATAGAGGGTCGGCACAGTATGTGCTGCTCTTCCATACACCTCTATCATCTCTATCTCTACGATATGGATCAATTATTTTACTAAAATTCCTACGGTTATATTATGAATGCGAAAATTTTGATGGATGTTTGTTCTACATATTTGCAAAACATCTTAATAGGTCTTTCACTTGTTTATTTTTAATTCAAAATTAAATAAAGTCGCGGTCAATCTATTAGACATAAACCAGCAAACTACTGCGTCATTTCACTAGTGTCCGCTCGTAGTTGACATTAGACGTTTTATAAAAAGATCGAAGTGTATATACTAGCAGTAACATGCAATTATGATTGCGTGAAGCTACAACTATTCAACACCTCGCTTTGTATAACAATGACAGACAGACGTAATATTTAGTGCAGGTGATTATGTAATAGGTTATGGAACAAAGCGAAATTGGATCCTTGAAATACTAGCTTTTGCCCGCGAATTCATCGCGAAATTTAAAAAGTCACACTTTAATATATAAGCTATCTTCTAGTAAAGGTCTCGTCAAAATTAGTACAGCCATTTCATAGATTACTTGGAAAAAATATTCGCGGACAGACAGACAAAATTTTTCAAAAGGATATCAATTTCAAGAAGTATTTTTTGACATTACAAACAATACAATTTTATATGTTTTGATAGATATAACCATAATAAGAAACTATAAAACTCAGCAATATGTACTAAAAAGCAGCAATATGAACTTTAATCCAATCCAATAAGATCGATTTTAGTCTATCATGTGTTAAAATAGAAATCGTATTGTACATATGAATTATAATTTAATAGGATACGTATTGTAAGCAAATTTCAATAAGCGAATGGAATCATTTGAGATGATTGACTTGTGTCTTATAGAATGATGGTGTAACATGTAATACATTTTACAATCTTATAAAACACGCAATGTAACGTACAATAAGATTTTTCAACACACTGTTATTACATACTAGCTTTTGCCCGCGACTTTTAAAAGGTGAAAAGTATATCTTGTCTTAATTAAATAATTATTAATTTAATAAATTATTATTAAAACCAGAATTAATTATATAAACCTAATTTTAATACTAATATCAAGTAAGATTTCGATCTATTATCTATACTAATATAATAAAGCTAATAAAATAAACAGACACTTCTTTGTTGCCTAAGATGTCAGCAATCACAGCATATTTTCGAATAACTCTTTTTTTAATAGAAAGCCCTACACTTACGTCACGCTTTAAGCCTTATTTTCACGCCGTTAAACTTAGCTGTAAATAGTTTGGATAAAAACCCTAATGTGGGAAAGAGACCATAAGTTGTTGCCAACATCAAGGAAGCAAGGTTGCTATGGTTTGACATGTCATGTCATTTTAACATTTGCAATTGATATTGACAAATGTGAACAAACTAATGAAATTTTTATAGTTTTATGCGGATGAAGTCGCATGCAACAGCTAGTATCTTAGAAATATAATAAAGTCAATCTTAATACAGCCTATATCTCAGCAATGTAATACGAAATAATAAAATAGATAGGACTTAACAATTGGTTACACTAAAACCGTGTAAGTTAAACCCTTTTTCCACAAACTCGACTAACCGTGACTGCCAACTATCATTACTAAGAAACAAATGGCAATCGCTTTAATATACAAATTAAAGCGTAATCACCTAATAGATGTGGTCGAAAAAAATACACGTTAGTTTAAAAAAAATAAAAAAAAATAATAATAAAACTTTATTTCGAGGAGATCTCTATAAAAATATATACATACGAATTAAGTACCTCCTTCTTTTGGGAAGTCGGTCAATAAAGGCCTTATGTTTCTTCCTATTAGGTATGAAACGCTAGGGAGTTGATGTTACTTAGTCTTTGCCAAATTACCTTTTGTATACTCTATGCCTGAACTAGTCATCTTCAATTTTTGATTGTGTTACATTAAGAACGGAAATAAAAATTTAATAATTACGGCGTTTTATTACAAGGATATAGCAATCCCAATAGTGGTAGAGCCCGCTTTAACATCTTTGCACGAATAGGCCGACTCGCCCGGTGTAATACTATTGGTGCCGGAGGCCTAATTTTAGTCCCTTTACCTTTTCACCCTTTTCTTAAAGGGGAAATGTCCTCTTTATGTGCGTCGCCTCCTCTGTCAATTAAACGCATCTGCAATTGCGGATGTTTATGGGCAGCAGTCGCTTTCCATTTCGATGGCCTCTTGCTCGTTTGCCACCTTATATTATATAAAAAAATTAAGAGTACAGAGAACGTGTAATTGTGTGGTGGAAGCAGGGTTTAACGTGCCGACCACGTCAGGATTCGAATCGGTTGCGAACGCAGCGTTTCCAATTGCCGTGACATTTGGTTCACTATGATTAATTTCACACACGCTCATATCTCCACGCTTGTCATTTGGTAAGAGGATTCAAACCGCATATCTATACTATTATAAAGAGGCAAGTATTTTTGTATGTATTGGAATAACTCAAAAACTACGGAACAGATTTCAATAATGGTTTCACCATTAAAAAGCTACGTTATCGCTGAGTAACGCTATATTTTTAGACAATTTTTAAAGTAAAAAAGAAATAAAGAGGTTTATTTTTCATTATTTATATACTGAATTATTAGTAATTTTGCCATAAATCTTACTAATATAATTGCGAGAGTTTAAATGAATGAATGTTTGACGTATACAGACAACTTACTAAATACATTTTTTTTCTGCGCGGAATAAGTCGCAGGCATAAAGTAGGCTACATATAAATGATTACTAATGTGTAAGTTTCACATATTAACAGGCTCCCATAGTCATTTACAACTATGAATACAGCAGTAATTCATCTAACTATTCATTTCCTAAAACTACTCCAAAGTACATCATCAATGCCAATGTGAACGCACCCTTAGTTATGAAATGGCGATAGGCAAAAAGAACGTTAGATCCAAAGTAAGTATGCACGTAGCCTTATAAACTGTGAACATCGCCATGTATAATGCCCTAAATTCACACTGTATCTTGTAACAATTTCAAAATGCGTGACATTTGAACACTTGCTATCTCTGTTTTTCTTATTGAAGATATAAGAGATGACAATCACGTTAGGTTCCCCCGCTAATTAAAGAATGGAAAACATTTAATAAATCTCTGTCAACAACAAATTCACAGGCAGCTTAAAAATGTTAATATTTAAAAAAAATAAGCCACATGTGAACTGGCGTTCTTAACTACCCCAGTCCAGCGCTTCTTGATTTGAAAGTATTCCGATTGTCAAGACGTGACTAAAAATGGATAAGAAAAAACAGTCAAAACATACCTTACTCGTAAGGGACGCGTTCTGAAACAAAAGAAAAATCATTAGTCAATAAAAATCATCTTATATTGATTTTTTTAATATGGAATGTCTGTCAGTTATTATTAGGAGCGTGCGCACCTTTGAATAAACTATCGCACAACTATTGTGCGATTGTCTCGCAGATAATTCAACTGTTTAGTAGCACAACTACAAATTCAGTTGTGTACCTCATAAGCTCATAGAATCAAAGCGAGAGTAAACAGTTGTGCGATACTTTAGTTAAAGGTATGCGCTTTAATAATTTATACAATTATATATTAACTAGCTTTCAAACGCGACTCCGTCCGCGTCGAATTGAAAAAAATAACAAGTGAGTAGCCTATGTGTTCTTCCAGAGTATCCTTTACGTCTATGCCAAGTTTCACCGAGATGTGTTTAGTCGTTCAGGCTACAAAGTCTAACAAATATCCATCTATCCATCCATCTAAACTTTCGCATTTATAATATTAGTAAGAAGTAAGATAGTAAGAAGTAATATTAGTAAGATATACTAACTACTATTAATAATAACATGTAGTTATAATATAGGGCACTACCACTGTAAATATAATAAATCGTATATTTACAGTGGTAGTGCCCGCTTTAACATCTTAGCACTGCAGGGCCGGCACGCCCGGTGCAATACCACGACCACACAGAAGACAGGCGTGAAATGGAAGCAATTCCGTGTACAGTCTGATGAGCGTGGTGCCGGAGGCCTAATTTAAGTCCCTTTCTCTTTACCACCCTTTTCTTATGAGAGGTTGGGAAGAGGAAGTGGATTTGACAGTGAAGGAGACGCATAGGAAGGGGAAATATCCTTTTTATGTGCGTCTCCTCGTCCGTCGTATAAGCGTAGAGATATTATTAGATTAAGCGAGACGTACTAAATTGTGGTCAACTAACATGAAGGCTTTATAAGAAATGCTGTTACATTCATGTCGTAACTTAATTACTATAATAACTTAATAAGTTGCGCAGTAGCTATTATTTTTGCATAACTTATTGTTACAATTATAACGCTTTGTTATAATATAACAATCGCACTTAGATTTCGACTGAATTTAATTACGTAATTTTGATTCACAGATTCAAATAAAAACAAAAGAGCAAATCTATTCTAATATAATAAAGAGTAAACACACACTACTTCGTGGCGAAGGATGTCGGGAATCACAGCATGTTTGTAAATAATTCTTTCTTTAATAAAAACCTCTACACTTACGACACGCTTTAGGCTTTATATTTTCACGCTATTAAACTTAGGTGCTAAATGAATTGGAAAAAATGTTCATGTGGGAATGGAACATAAACAAGCTGCCAACATTAAGGAAGCAAAGTTATAGTATGGTAATAGTAATTTTGACATTTGTAATTAAGAATTTGACAAAATAAAGTTTTTTTTCATGTTGTTAGCCGCATGGAAACAGCTAGTGTTTAAATAAATAAAATAAAAAGAACTGACAACGAATGATGAAGATAGATCTGAAGTACAAAACTACGGGTCCTACCATGAAAATTTGCGAGATATACTCGTAACTTTATCGACAAAATATGTATGAGATTTGACGGTGTTCTTTAAGGCGTGGAGGTCAATGATGTCTGGTTTGATAACTCAATAAAATACGTTTCTAAACGTAACTCGAGTTTTAGTCCATTGAAACTTAAACCTAACACTACTAACACGGTAACGATAGAATAAATGAAATCTTCAGCTATGCTGCATAAGTTTTTTTTAGGATAGGCCCCTGGAGTTTATAATATACGCCGAAAGTGAATGTAGCCTAGTTTATAACGTGGTCGTATTGACCGACATCCAAATTATATACAATCGTAATTATCTAATGTATTAGTGTACTGGAAGTGACAAGGGCTCTTATTATGGAAAATATCTGCTCTGTGAGCCATTGTTTGCACGTCTGTTACAAATTGCATGTTAATTTAAATTGGATAAATTGAGGCTTGTGTATTATTGAAGTGTTAATCGTGTATTGTTATTAAATTTTATTTCGCCCAGTTATTCGTTAAATAAGTAATATAAGTCACAGGTTTGTTTTTTCTATTTTTACTTGTTTTTTTTTTATTTAATATTTGTTGTACTATTCCCACTAAACTCTAAGTTCGTGCTAGAATATGGTTTACAATAGTGGAATGGTGGAATTCGAACTCTCAAACACGTGATCGTAATTTTGTACCCTTACCCATTAGATTATTGACATTTTATTTGGGACAATTAATACTGTGATCGATCTTACAATGTTAAATCAGTTTTTTATTGATTATGCTATCAGATGAAACTTGAATAAAATATAGAAAGATGGATGGATGGATGGATGGATCGATGGATGGACGTTTGTTAGAGTTTATGACGTAAACGCCTGAATGGATTTCGATGAAATTTAGCATAAATATTGAAGGTAGTCTGGGAGAACATAAAGGCTATTCACTTATGTTTTTTTCAATTCCACGCGGACGGAAACGCGAGCAAAAGCTAGTTCGATAATAAGTAATCAAGAATTACTAAAGACACATCTAGTTACTTTAGTCCAATGTTAATTATGAGACAAGCTGCTTGATCTGATTTTAGGTGTCACTGCAGTGATTTATAATCAATATTGTATACTTTGAGTGACATTAAGTGAGAAAAAACTTAATACAAGTCATATTAAGTTGAATGAATAAGTACAAAACTTAATTGTCTTGATATTTTGTGAACTACGCCTTTTATAGTTTACTTGTATATCGTATATTAATACTTAAAGGGATAGATTTGTATTTATATGTTTGTTACGTGTGAACTCAAAAACTACTGGACAGTTTTTAAAAATTCTTTCAATATTATAATGTTAGATTATTCCTGAGTGTGAGGATATTTAAATTCTGTTTTAAAACACATAAGAACAAAACACAAACAATTTAGAACATATTTCATAAGTTATAAGTAACTAAAGGAAACAAGATCTTAACTTACAATCGAGTTAACTTAACGAAAGTTTTGATGGAAGTTTTTTTCGGCTTACCTCTAAAACAGCTATCTCGATAGAATTAGGGACAGATATGGAGCATAGTTTGGAAGTTATAGCCAAGTTAGTTTTTTCATTCCGAAGTCGCGGGCAAAACTAGTATATCTATAAAAATACCCATGACAAATGATTATAATGCGGCGTATTCAATTAAACAACATTACAGTTATCCACCCACATAAACAGGCTTGTAAATTCTCAAACTCAAAGCATACAAGACCTTAGCGTCTACGCACAGATTACACATACTGGCCCGTAATAAGAATCCTGTATTAAAAGAATTTAGCTTGGAATTTTACAGAAAAAATGTTTAATATCATGGCAATCTTACTAATATAAATGCGAAAGTTTAGATGGATGGATGTTTGTTAGTTTGTAGCCTAAACTGCTGAACGGATCTCGATGAAATTCGGCATGGACGTAGAGTATAGTCTGGAAGAACACATAGGTTACTTAATTTTGTTTTTATTCCGCGCGGACGGGGTCGCGGGCGAAAGCTAGTATTTTAATAAAGATGAAGAAAGTGTGGAAGAATTGTTTGAATGAAATGCTTAAGGAATAAATTCAGATATGACGGCTGATAGAGATGTATGACATTAACAAGATGATGGTTTTAAACAAAATACTGTATTACACTGTTTAGATAAATCCGCTGATACTATGGACGCCAACATGGTTTTTCATCATATTATTGTGTTTGAAGCACTACATTTTGTTAAGGCCCAAAGTAAGTATCTTACATTAATTTTATATGCATTTCTACGTGAATATATTGTAGCCGTTAGTTAAAGTCGCGTTACAATTTTCCGTATTATATTATCTAAACTTTGTCCATACATTTAAAGAAATTCGAAACTAATTTGAAAGTTTTCATACAAATTACTTAGAATTAAGATAGTCAAGGAACAACAGTTTTAACAGTGGTATAGCCCGCTTTAACATCTTTGCACGAATGGGCCGGCCCGCCTGTAATACCACGACCACACAGAAAACAGGCGTGAAGTGGAAGCAATTCCGCGTTTCGTCTGATGAGTGTGGTGCCGGAGGCCAAATTTTAATGCCTTTCCCTTTCAATCCTTTTCTTAAGTGGAAATGTTGGGAACAAAAAGTGAATTTGAAGGTGAAGGAAACGCATAGGAAGGGGAAATGTCATCTTTATGTGCGTTTCCTCCTCCGTTAATTAAGGGTAGGCAACGCATCTGCAATTGCAGATGTTTGTGGGCAGCGGTCGCTTTCCATTTCGGTGGATTCAGGTGGCCGCTTGCTCGTTTGCAAACTTATATTATAAAAAAAACAAGTCCACGAAATGACCGTCATAAATATGTCACAAGAGGACATGTCACTTGAAACAAATCGATTGATTAATTCGAGTGAAATTCTGATATCTGGGTGATCTAAAAACCTATTGTTTTAATCTATTGTTAAACCGGATCGAATGTTACTGGGTTAATAAACCGTATGACAGTTCACCCCCCACGGGCAACAGCGTGAGGATAGCGGCCTTGATTGTGGTTTAGTTACACCACTACTATTGTTATCAAACTTGTTATAGACATTTTGAAATCGACTTCACATCTGGTTATCTCTTTCGAGTTATTAGAACTTGAATAATTACAATTTTTAATACGACAAAGTGTATTAAATACATATAGAGAAAGGATGTCACAGTTTACACTTGAGACATATTAACGTGATCCAGTAATACTATTAAGACTAAAAAACCTTCAAAACCACATGTTTATATAAATAATTGTATTTAAAATAATTGCCAATAGCTGTCACTAAATCATATTTAAATGCTTGAGGATTAAGTACCGTGTCTATCAACCTTCGAAATTAAATTCTGCAAGCCGCATCACTACGACATATATCTCCTACGAAAGTAAATAAAACGTGCGTTCGAGATAGAAGTGAGTTTACGTGGTAGCAAATTCAAATTCATTTGCATAGTTATGCGCCGGTTTTTTGCCGTTGAGAAATTGAGAATGGTCAAAACAAAATTGATTATTCGTGACTATCGTCATGCGTCAAATGTGGTCCGACTTGATGTCAATTACGGTACAAAGTTATGTTTCCTAACTATTATACTAAAAACTGTCAACTTTTTTACACCTTATTAAACTATCTTGTCTTTGTAAGCACTCATTTATAGGGGCGTTGTTTTAACGCTCAGCGTTTTTAACGCCCTCCCTCATATAAACGTTTTAAAATCACTCTTGTATCGTTCAGCGCGTTGAGATATTATTTTTGGGAGCACTGATTGGTTAGTAATTACGTCTATTTAAAGGGTCTATAAAAAGGTCTATAAAAGGTTAGCACCGCGCTGTAGAATTGGCGCAACACTAGTTTGTTGGCATAAACGTCACATTTCTGACAGCTGTCAATGTCATTAGAAGGATTGGAAAATTCGCGCGCATTCCTGACGAGATCTCTAGTGATGTGTTTAAATAAATATCGCTAGTTACAATTATATTCTTTAAAAGTCAGTCCAATGTTTCCACGAACTTATCGAGCATTTCATATAACACGCGTGATGAGCGATTCAGCACCATCCTTGTTAATGACATCATTATCTGAACTGACTTCCTCATATTGGAGCCACAATTAGTCATGCGTTAGGCTTTTTATCAGCTGCGGTAAGGTTAGGGGTGTCACGGATGATTTGAGACTACTGCGACTATGGACTTGGTAATTTAGAGATATAACAACGAACAGTATTAACAGAGATTGCTCTCTTTTGCATTGTTTGCCTGTTCTCGCAGAAGATCAGCGCTGGGTCAACTAAAAGCATCCAGCATTTAAAGCTGAGCGAGGATCCAATTCTATCAGCATTACAATGCTCGTTTTAAATATCTCTTTTATCATTTAATTACATTTTCATTATTTCGTGTCTAATTACTTTGGTTGTTTTTTGTTATTTCTAAACGTATTGTAGTGTTGAGAAGGATATTTTTTTTTAGTTTGAAGTTATTTAACTGTATTTACTTTTAGGATTAATTAAAAGGTGTATAGTTCTGAGGTTTATTTTATGTGTGTTATTTTGCGAACACCAAAAATAACGAGTACACAATCTTAGAAAGATATTCATTCTACAAGTCTACTAGTAGTTCCATATGCTTAAAAATTCATACACTTTAAAATACAAAATGTGACATCAATATTAAAAAAAACATTGTGGATATTTAAATTAAAGTTTGTTCATAGTTTATGTAGTCGCATCATAATTGTATTGAGTGGTGCCATCAGCATCATCGTTTGGATCACGACTTAATAATCATTTGGTAGGAAGAGACTAAATTAACCTCACATAAAAACATTACCATAATTACTCGAAAACATTTTCGGTAGTTCCTTGTGTTTTTTTATAAATATCGCGTGCTAATAATGATAAGAAAAGATAAATTTATTACGGTGGTTTTCTTGTATTTTATATTAAAAAATAAAACTATATGTAAATTGTCGAATCACGTCTACGGAAGCCGTGAATTCGTTCCTAATTCGTCAAATCATTAACTTGTTGATTCAAAAGGTCATCGCTTAACGACATAGTCATTTTCATACTAAGAGCGTGCTTTGACTAAACTGTTTAGTCGTGTTTTGATTCCTTTGAATGGAGGTGCGTACAATCGATTAGTTGTGCAACTAAACAGTTGACTGCGAAACAATCGACAATCGCACAACAGTTATGCGTTTAGTCAAACTTCATTTTTCTACTTAAGAAGTCGCGGGCGAAATCTAATTTTCAATGTATTTACCAACTTTTAAAGGTTTGTTATAAATGTGTCAACGTAGATTAAGAAACTAAACGGATAACTAGATTCTACACAAAACAAACAAAGCAACAGACAGTATCAAAACAAAGAGGTCATATCTAAAATCTTGCAACTTTCACTTTACTAACAAAAGAATTTTGTTCAAGTAATTTTCGTAATCAAATTAATCAACCAACAATGTATAATAATTGTTATAAATCTTGTAAAACAAGTAAATTTCCCATACTGATAACATCAGGTCCACTGTCTTACATTGTTTCTTAATGTTATTGTTACATTTGGTATAATACGATTCAAATATTACACCGGCTCGATTAACTGCATACGAAGATGTATCACGCAGTCTAACTACTAGGAGATAGCATCAACCTCAAAGGCCGGCAACACATCTGTAGTTCCTTTGGTGTTGCGGATGTCCATGGGCGTCGTTGACCACCTCTGGGTTTGCCCCCTTCTCTTATAAAAAAAAATAGGAATGCCTTAAGGTCCCTCTGATACCTAAAAATATGTTCTCGCTTCAATTGCGATGTTCCGAGCCGCAGTAAAGTTTGAATGGCTTTATACAGAACTTCTTTTGCAGTTGATTGTATTTTTTTAATTCAGACTCAAAATCTAAATGCATTAAAATGTCAAGTCTATAACAATTAGGGTAAACAGATTTAGAATTGAAACTCATGACTATCATAAATTACTTAAACAAACGATTTTCTAGTATCAAATAGCGTAATATTTTCGTAATACACCAAAACACACATAAAAAAATAGTAATATTAACATGAAACACTTCACAGACAAAGCCGGTTGTATTTATGATGCGCGGATAAAAAAAGCAGATCGAATGACGCTCCATCGAACGTTGGGCAAAAAACTTGAAATCTTGATGCTCGATTATTATATACAACCTATTCTTAGAACGGACGCCCGTATGTTCACTGTATCGGGTTCAGAAGACTTAGTATAGTAGTTGTCAAATATCTTGGCAGCTCGGAACAAGGTATGAGTTGCTAAAAACAATTTTAGCTGTAGCAACGCAGGATGACAGCGTCGCGCACCGGGCCGCCAATGTATTTCAAAAGATTTATACTAAAACTAGCTTTCGCCCGCGATTCCGTCCGCGAGGTATAAAAAAAAGCAGAAGTGAGTAGCCTATGCGTTCTTCCAGGCCATCCTCTTCATCTATACTAAATTTCATCGAAATCCATTCAGCAGTTTTGGCTACAAATTCTAACAAACATCCATCCACCTAAACTTTCGCATTTATATTAGTATGAAGTATGATACAAGTTCCATTAAGACCGGGGTAACATGTTACACGGTGAGTATATGCAGTACGTAGTGTGTAGCCGATGAGAATGTTACACTCCGTAACATCGGTTAATACACTCAATTGGAGTAAATTCAAATATGACAGAGAATCATTGTCTATTTCCTTTATTTTTAGACAAATAATGAGTAAAAATATCATAATAAGAGATTGTTTCTCATGATCTTTGAGATTTATTGATATTCAGACGTTATGAAATGTATATTGTCTCAAACTTATTATCCATTGTTCTAAATGTCACGTCAAAATCTTCAACGATATATAAACGCCTGAGCAAGCAGGCACTGAATTATTAATGCAAATATGGGGACAACAAATAACAATTAAACAAAAGTTGAAAACTTGATAATTCTCTTAGTTCATTCGATTATCGGTTTTCAGACATTCTGACCGCTCTAAATTTCGCACAAGCCGCTGAGCAGTATACAAGATGTGGTATGACGTAGCGGGATGCGAAGGTCATGTACGCCAACCTGACAAAACATTTGGTACGAACTATACTATAGTCGAATTGAATGTAAATTACAAATTAAAAACCTTAAGACTGTAATGACAGACATGTTTGTTTTAATTTAAGCACTGAAATGAATTGTAAATTAATCCAAAGACAATAAATCTCGCGGAAGATCAGCGCTGGGTATTTCGATCAGAAGCATCCAGCATTTATAGCTGAGCGAGGACACAATCCGGTCAGCACAGAAATACACATTTTAAATACTTTGTCCTGTAATTACGTGTTTATTATTCTATTTTTAATTACTTTGTTGTGTTTTTTTCTCTAATTTGTGTTGTAGTAGTGATAACATTAAATGTTATTTTATTTATTTATTTTACTTTATTTTAAATGATATTGTCAGTCAGTGAGAAGTCTAAACATTTTTTTCTTTCCAATTAGACTATCACTTATGATATGGAAAATAATTTTATCGTTTGTTTTCTCCAAAAGCAATTGGTGAATGTTTCTTTACAGTTACGGTAATGGAAACAAGCAGTAAAACAGATAATTCTTAGAGAAGCATACAAGGTCGTCCGTCTTTACTCAGTTAAGCATGAAGCCAGAAATAAAGTCACGGATGGAGTGTAACCACATTCCTGTTATACAGAATTAGCAACGGTTAAAACTAACGACGCAATAACCAATGTGTTTTTGACCCTTTACTTTATGTATCTTTATACTTTCAAAATTTATTGATTTTTTGTTTTAAATACTGGTTGCATAACTTAAAAAACAATCAAAATTCAAAAAAGGAACAGTAAAAAATTTATATTTTTCGAGACTGTCAATTGTTTTTTAGAAATCAATTCCCAACCAACCATAACTCATACAAATACTGTCTATTTACACAAGTAACGTCTGGTTTCAAAGACTGGATGTTATACAGATAAAAAATCAGGTGACTTTCTTTCGAAGTGGACACGGCTTTTAAGTGTATGAATACGTCGTAATGAGGCTCCTATATTGTCTGTCGCCTCGCGTGTTGAATACATATTGTATAGGGTAACCATAAATAAGTCGAAACTATCATATTATTGCAAATTTTAAATTAAGATATACAAGTTGAAATTAAGCAAATGTGTTGTTAACAGAGGTTATGTAAAACAATTTTCCCATTCCTTCACTGCCTATCCCATTAGCATCTTTTCAATATAAAAATATGTTGGAAAGGGAAAGTGGATTAAAACTTTATCATGTTGGTAAATATCCTGAAATAAAAGCAAAAATGGTGACCATTTTTCAAATAACACATCAATGTCGAAAGGATTTCGTAACAAGAGATTTTCACTTCAAGCCTGTGCTTTGACGTTACAACGCAAATGGGTTTCTTGACCCAACCTTTCTTAGTCTTTTTACACTTTCTTTAAAATGATTAATTAGTGCCAGTGTTAATTGTGAATTGTTTTGTTTGTCTTCGGAAGGGGGTTTCATAATTTTTATGGTTGAATAGAAACTGATGACGTTAACTAATTTATTTTAGACAGGGAAATTGTGATTAATTTGTACACTAACATGTGCACACATGAAACTAAACTATCGCACAACTGTTTAGTCTCGCGTTGATTCCTGTGAGCTTATATGGAGGTGCACACACTCGATTTTTAGTTGTGCAACTAAATAGTTGGACTGCGTATAACTTTATGGGTAATTGTTAATGTCGAATTGTGCATTGACAAGGGAGAGTTCCAACCTCCGCATCCGAGCCTCTATAAAGTTTGCATAGGGCTATACTATACACTTACAAAATGCTTAGGAAATAGAAATTTCTTCATCATCGTCGAACAAGAATGTCGCCTTTATTCGGAAATTACATGCGGATATTACTCTGAGCAATTTCTTGTTCATCGTAATTAACTGTGATTTTTTGAAGTCTAGTGACGATTGTTAGGAACTGTAAAGGTTTCACGAACACTTTCGACAATCAGATGTATGAGTTTCTAATGAAAGAAAACAAATCGTAGAAGAGCTCAGTGGTGCTCAAACTTTTTGGTAATAATTTTTTTAAGCAAAGACTAATCATTTACATCTACAGATATCTATGTATCTAAATTTGTAGAATACATATTCTAGTATTTACACGATGACTGAAATATTACTGCAATCATCAACTTACCCTCATCCCTATGGAGGGTCGGCACAGTATGTGCTGCTCCTCCATACATTTCTATCTGCCGTCATATCTGAATCCACTCCCTTCTTAAGCATATCCTCTTTCACACAATCCGTCCATACTTTCTTCGGTCTTCCTCTACCTTTGTAGCCATTCACATTCATTCTTAACACTTTCTGATTTGTGTCACCATCCACTCTTCGCATAACGTACTAAAAATTCAAAGTAACAAGAATTTTATAAGGCAATTTTGGAAGTTTGAGAGCCATTGACTTCACACTTTCACTTAACAAGACATAGATCGCTCTGTTGATTCTTACCTTAAATGATTTGCTTTTAAATGTAACTACGAGAGTACAAAGATGGTTAAAAATGCATTATACCGACACGACAGTAATAAACTATCATACGTTTAAAGAATCCTAAACTTTTTCTTGTAGGGTCCTTTTAAATTTTTATTGATTTTTGATCTTCCTTCGATATTTATTTCCTTTCAATTTGCAACTTCCTCAGAGTTCTTAATCAAGTCAAAACATTTAGCGTAAAAGACGAGAAGAAAACCCAAATTGCAAAGGACATTTAGGAAAAAAATAATCATAAAATAACGGCCGATAAAACGACACATTAATAACACACCGTTTTTGATGTGGTCTCGCTTAAATTTAAAAACTATTTTACTCCTAAATTCTAAGCATACGCTCAAGATTCGTTTCAATATTCGGCCGATACTCTCTCAAACTCACGTCATAGTAATACATCAAAAAAGCCATTTAACTTCGAGATAGCTTCGCGATTCCAATAACCGATAGTTTGTGTTCTTTTGTTTTGCTATCGGGCACACATCGGTCGAGCAAAGGTCACGCTTGAACCTGAGATTGGAGGAATAAATTACGAAGACGGATCGTTATACCATCACAGAATAATACGGTCTGCTATGTAATTATTGATGAAATTCTTTGTACCTCGATCGTTATGTTGTCCTGGTACTTGATTGTTCCGTGCGATTTAGACTAGTTTTATGTCATTTTGATTTGAGCTCAGTTATTTTTTGTGTCCTGTTATTAATGTACTTTTCTTGTTTTTAAACGTTTTTATTTACTAGCAAACTAACTGTCCCCCGCGATGTCCATGCAATATTATGACAAATAGCCTATAATGTGCCTGGCTACGTCTGCTACCCCTTAGTGAAAGTCCTGTTATAATCGGTGCAGCCGTTTCGGAGATTATCCCGGAACTAACGCGGCTTGCGGACAGACAGACAAGACAAATTATTTTTAAATGCGATTTTCATTTCACTTCACGAAATCTGGAATTTGGAAAAAAACAGATACTCCAATTTTACTATATATAGATATAGATAGATGTGGAGGGTTTTTTTTTAAATTCTAGATGTGGTTTTTGACTTATTTTCTTTTAGATTCCTATAAACATGTTTACTGAATTATTAAAAAAAAGATAAGGCCAAATGAGATCATTTTCGACATCCATCATTATAAATTTCGATACATCAATCAATTTGTCTGTCTGTATCCTTGAATACACGCCTACTAATATACGTATTGTTGTGTTTTTTTTATACTAATTTGTAGGTTATATGTTTTTGCTAGTTGATGACCAAAGAGTTTAGATAAAAAGTCGCAAATGGTATGTAATAAATAAGAATCTTTTTATATATCCACATGATTGTTGTATTTAGTAAAATCACGAATTGACCTTGCTAAGGCATATTTTTGTTATCAACGAAAACGCCACAATCATACTAATATTGTATGCGAAAATTTGGATGGATATCACTTACTGCGCATCTCCAAAACGAGTAAATCTCGGTTAAATTTAGCACAAATGTACTCGTATAACAAAGTATGAAAGAACATATAATGTTTTTCTTAAATTCCGCACGGACGACGTCGCGGGGAAATCTAGTCGGACAAAATATTTCTAGTTTGTCAGACTAGATTTGAGACTTCTAGTAATCAAAATGTACGCGTAATACATTTTTATAATTTTTTTTCTATTGAAGGTTATCCCTTAGCGTACACGTACTAAAACTACTCTAAGGTAAGTTAGAGTAACACTTGATGATTCTGAGTGCGGTAGTTTAATGGTATTATATTGAAATTATCGATCTTCGATCTTTAGAATTCGATTGGTTGTTGAACTTCGCAAACATTTTTACAAGAGTTTGATTTAACTGATATGAAGTTTGGATCACGAACACATTATCTTGCAGATTGGTTTTTTTCTTATTAATTATCCTTGCTTCAATCTCTCATCCTTGTGTACGTGACTCACGCCTGTCGTTCAACAGGGTAAGCAGAGGTATGCACTACTGATTCTTGTTTTCTTTCTATTATTGTACTGATTTACTATTTATCTCTACTACACAGAGATGGAATAAACTCGAATATTTTGCCATTAGAAAGACAAATTATGACTGAACTGGCTTTTGCCTGCGACTCCGTCCGCGTGGAATAAAAAAAATGAAAGTGTGCCTATGTATTCTTTCAGACTATCCTCTACATCTATACCAAATTCCATCTAAATCCGTTCCGCCATTGAGGCTACAAACTGTAACAAACATCCATCCATCTAAATTTTCACATTTATAATATTAGTATGATAACTAAGATTTTATTATTTAATTCCACTCGGGCAGTCACGAGCAAAACTAGTTCTTAATAAATAGCGTAGATTTTACGATTAAATTCACACTAAGTGTACCCCTAAGTAACCGTATCCAACAACGTTGGATGCAAAAAGGTTGCTTGTATGGGAACCTTTACCTAGGGACCGGATCTTTGCATCAAACCCACAATGTTTTGCAGTAGACAGGATAATTAATAGCAATTCTCTGTTCACCCTATGTTACTACTAAATAGCATATGTGAGCAACTGATGTCAAGGTAGACGTCAGTAATTGTAGCTTGTAATTGAAACAAAACAAAGATATCTTTCCAAGAACTTTAAACTTCATTGAAAAATAATACACTAGATAATACTAAGAAATATGTTAATGCTACGTTCAGTTCAAACTGACAGTTTTAATTGAACAACTTTGTACAGTTCAGACAGTTGAAATTTTAACAACGCGTGTGTAGGCTTTTGGTTCATTTTTAAATTATATGAACGCACTGTAAGTTTACTATAAAGTTTGGATATACATTGTGTTAAAATTGTGCGAAAAGTCAAGATTTACTTCTTACTAACATACTCGTAATAAATAAGAATGTTTAGATGTATGGATGGATGTTTGTTAGAGTTGGCCGCCAAAATAGTTAAACGTATTTTGATGAAATTTCGCATAGACATATGATAGTCTTGAAGTACAAATAAGGTATTTTAGTTTTTTTTCTAATCAGTTAAAATTTCCGAGTCACGGGGGATAGCTAGTTACATAAATGTAACATTTTAGGCCCTGTCCCACCACTGGCTGATAGAGGCTGGAGGAGAGGAGGTCTCATAAGGTAACGAAATCCGATATTTCCATCACTTATTTTACACATTAAATTTTCAGACAACTTACAATTTGGTGGGACAGGCCCTAGTAAAATAGGTCTTATTTCCAAGGTTATTTTATGATAGCGTTTTATTACACAATGATAATTAGATTTCGGTCAAGTGCTGAAAATGAGGACTTTCACAAGCAAAGAGAAAATGCCGATAAGCTATCGATAACTAGTAGGTTATCGTCTGACACATTTACAGTTATATCAGCTCCACATATCTGATACCTGATAAAGCCCACGTGTACAGATTGTATGCATGTGATTGAATTGTTTATATTAATTGTGCCATCTGGAAATACATATTATTATTTAGAACGAGCATCGTCAGCCGTTGATGAGTATGGAGGTACACCGGTAGAGGTAGAAAGAGATGGATTGCGAGAAAGGTGACATGATCAAGGGAGTGATGACTGAGATGACGGATAGATTAACCTGGAGGGCGAAACCTGCTGCGCCGACCCTACGGGAGTAGAATAAGGGTTGGGGTGGGTGGGAAGATGATCATAGCCATATAGACAATGCTTTTCATTAAAAACTGCATCTCAGCCACATGCAACCTCTCCTTTCACAACTTTAGTTGCCAAAATATCTTACTAATATTATAAGCGTGAAAGTTTAGATGGATGTTTGTTAGAGTTTGTAGCCTAAACTGCTGAACGGATCTTGATGTAATTTGGCATTGATATAGATCTGGTATAGGTCTGGAAGAAGACACATGTTTTTTTCCACGCGGACGGTGTCGTCAAAAGCTGGTAATAAACATTTACAGACATAAATACTAGTAAAACGAAAGAAAAGTAATGCTACACATGTGATTTTAACACTAGGTTACGAGCTCATCGGGACAATCTATTCGAAAACCGTTAACATTCAAACAATCTAGTAACACCGATCTTCATCGGATCTCTTGACCTTTTCGAAGGAGAAAAAAACAAGCATATTAACATAAAGATTTCGGGCCAATGCGAATTATACTCGACCAAATTGTAGGCTAGTTCGGGTTTTTTGTGCTGTATCTATATGTAATAGGATATTATTTCTTAATTTACATTTAGCTTGAAAATAATGAAAGTATGTACAACAGTTTTTTAGTATATCTTATACTAATATTATAAAAATTAGAGTTTGGATGAATGTTTGTACCCTAAACTGCTGAATGGATCTCGATGAAATTTGTGACAAATGTAGATTATGTGTCCGGTGTTTTCCTTGGAGATCCCGGAACCTTTGTCTGTCACTAGAGGATGGCCACCGAGGGGCTTATAGTAGGTCAAATCCTACATAACCCTGCCTTCCAAGAAGAGGTATCTTTTGAAGATTTCCCCCCGACACCAAAAAAAATGTAGATTATTTGGAAGAACACTTAGACTACTTTCTTTTGTTTTTTTAATCACGCATACTAAAGATATTATTAAATGTTTTACTGGTTATCACATTATTTTACACTAGCTGTTGGCCGCGACTTCGTCCACGCAATATTAAGATAAAAAAGTAGCCAGTCTATGTCAGCTACCCTTCAGGGAAAGTCCGGTCGAAGCGACCCAGTCTTTTCAGAGATTACCCGGAACAAACGTGGCTTGTTGTTTAACACTAGCTGTTGCTCGCGAATTCGTCCGCGTGAAATTAAAAGTAATAATAAACATAGCCTATGTTACTCACTGATAACTTAACTTTTTAATGGTGTAAGAATTTTTGAAATCGGACCAGTATTTTTTGAGTTATTTCAATACATACAAAAATACACTTTCCTCTTTATAATATTAGTATAGATTGCATAAACTATAAACCGTTAGTAATACGATAGGAAAAACATAAGTACGTAATCGTAATTTAATTAAAATAACTACATATTTAGTTTTCCCGATTATGTGATTCATAATTATAAAATAAACCTATTTATCATCAAAACACGTTCAATTAAGGATAAAATTCAAACTGATTCATAATGATTTTAAATATTTTTGGCTTGTCATTTCGAATAACTAACGCAGAGCCCAGGATAGAGCGAGCTTGCGGCGTACTATGGACGCCCTCTGCCCCACTTTGGGGACATAGAAAAAGAGAGAAATTTCGAATAACTAATATTTTTACTACTTATGTTTCTCAGTTACATTTAACCATTCTTTAGTGTTGGTTTGATAATTCCATGAAATGCGTTTCCGAACTATCTAATTCTTTGAAACCTTTGAATTCTACAAACCGATATTAATTTAAATATACAACTTAACCGCAAATAGGAATATAATGACGTCACAACACAGCAGTATAGACCATTACAACTATCTTGGCGGCTAACCTCACCGCTAGGGTCACTGCATCCCTTTACCTCTTTATATCGAAAATTGTGTTTGCGCAGACTGGAAGTTCCGAGCAGCCGAGATATTTGATAAATACTATGGTAATCTTGACCTCAAAACTACGGTATCGAGTAACGCACGATTATATGAACAATAATTATATTGAAATTAGATACACGAAATACTAGGAATTGATGACGCGATCCGGAACTAAGAGAATTTGAGATGAATTTTATGACGCATTTTTTATACAATGGGAATAATTTGATGGAGATTTAAAACTGTTTATTGAATTAGATTTAGAAACGGTACAATTTTAACTGCGGTTGCTATCGATCTGTTGCTAAGGGAGGCCCTTAGCAACAGATACCCGATTCAGGGTAAACTTTTATGTTAACGAATTTGTAGTCTTATCTAGATTCAACGGTCGTATTTTTACGAGTGAATATTGGATTTGTATGTTATTTAACAGAATTAACATTATGTTAATCTATACTATTATAATAAAGCATAAACACACACTTCTTTGTTGCCTAAGATGTCAGCAATTACAGCATATTTTTTAATAATTCTTTTTTCAATAAAAAGCCCTACACTTACGTCACGCTTTAGACTATATATTTTAAGGCCATTAAACTTAGGGGTAAATATTTTGGATAAAAACCCTAATGTAGGAAAGAGACCATAAGTTGCTGCGAACATCAAGGAAGCAAGGTTGTCATGTCATGCTTTGACATTTGTAATTGATAATTTGACAGATGTAAACAAAAAAATAAAATTTTCATAATTTCACGCGGATGAAGCCGCACGGGAACAGCTAGTGTTTTATAAGTGGAAACTTATTTGACAATTCTATAGATTATTATATCACTGGGCAAACCTTGACCAACTTATGAGTTTGTTTCCTTGTCGTTGACCATACGTCTATTGTTTGTGTCTTAAAGCGGGCGCTCACCTTTGACTAAACCATCGACAAATGTTGTGCGATTGTCGATTGTTTTGCAGCCAATTCAACTGTTTAGTTGCACAACTAAAAATCGAGTAGTGTGCGCTCTATATAAGCTTATAGGAAACAAGGGGAGACTAAACAGTGCGATAGTTTAGTCCAAGGTGTGCGCGCTCTTACTGTGATTTAGACAGGGCGTAGACTTTCAAATTTGTTAGCGGTATAACCACTTACCGTTGACCCTCGTTATATTGTAACCAGTTTTATAATGCTTAGCGTAAAATTAACAGTAATAATGTCTAATTTAGTGGAGCAAGCGACCACCGGAATTCGCCAAAATAGGGAATACGCGCCTAAATCTCTTATTATTAAGAGGAAAGATTTATACTTTTGTATGTAATCGATTCACGTAAAAACTACTGGGCCGATTTTTTTAATTCATTCACCATTAGAAAGGTAATTTATCTGTGACAAACATAGGCTACATTTTTATTATGTTTTAATTTCACACAGACGAAATCGCGAGAAATAACTAGTAATTAAATAAGAGGAAAGCCTTGATTTGTTTTAAAACTACTGAACCGATTTTAAAAATTCTTTCATCATTAGAAAACTAAATTAGTATTGAACATAGATTATATTTTATTATAAAAAAAAAAATAAACAATAGTAAACAACAACAACAAAATTATTTCTGAACCTATGAGCTAAAACGCACACTCATTGTCTCGGACGATGCTACGATGGATGTTGGATTATTTAATAAAAAGAAAACATTTGCATATAAAATGCGGCGTAATATTGATAACGTTTCAGTTGTTTGGCGGACATTTCAGTTCAAGGTTCGATTACGTGATGAAAAATAATTAGTCAAGGCCTTGCCCTCGTTGCTAAATTTCTGTCGGCGACATTTTGCGATAATTAAATCCATTCACGAGCGATTCGTGCGTCGAAACAACGAAACGCGAAAACGGTTTTAAGATTAGTGACGATCTAAATACGTCCTATTTCATTCTTTTAATGTTATTCAATTAAATTATAAATGAGCTGTTGCTCGCGACTTCGCCCACGTGTAATTATAAATATATCCTAATACTAGCTTTCGCCCGCGACTCCGTCCGCGTGGAATTAAAAAAAAACAAATGTGAGCCTATGTGTTCTTTCAGACTATCTTCTACACCTATGCGAAATTTCATCGATATCCGATCAGCAGTTTAGGTTACAAACTCTAACAAACATCCATCCATCCAAATTTATAATATTAATCTATTAATCTACACTATTATAATAAAGCGTAAACACACACTTCTTTGTTGCCTAAGATGTTAGCAATTACAGCATATTTTTGAATAATTCTATTTTTAATAAAAAGCCCTACACTTGTGTCACGCTTTAGGCTATATATTTTCACGCCATTAAACTTAGGTGGTAAATATTTTGGATAAAAACCCTAATGTTTCCCACATTGGAGACCATAAGTTGCTGCCAACATCAAGAAAGCAAGGTTGCCGTTGTTTGATATCATGTCATTTTGACATTTGCTGTTGATAATTTGACAAATGTTAATTTTGTTTGTTTGTTTAAATAAGATTTGAATTTATCTATCTTTCAAGTAAATATAAGAATAATTAAGTAATTCCTTATTTAGTAACTTATTATATGAATGGTAAGAGTGTGCTCACCTTTGACTAAACTATAGCATAACTGTCGTGCGATTGTCGATTGTTTCGCAGCCAATTCCACTGTTTTGCACAACTAAAAATCGAGTAGTGTGCGCACCTCCACAAGCTCATAGGAATCAAAGCGAGACTTAACCCCAAACTTCAATTAAGACGTTGTAAATAAAATTAGACTTTTTTGATATTTTTTTCAACTGTAATGTGTATAAGTCAAGAATCCCTGACCACATTTTTGTTAAAAAACTCGAGTAACTCGAAAAAAAACTATATATTCGTACACACAACGGTGATTTATTTATTTATTTATTCGTTGTTATTACCAGGTCAATGTCTACATTGAATTTAAACAATTAATCGTTAGTTCGCTAACATAAAAAACACAAAAAAACTAGTACTGAAATGGATCACCATAAACCGCTTAGAAAATTCCATAATTATTGTGGTAAAATGTTTTCTACATCTGACATTTATTCTTATTTTAAACTCTCACTAGGCAAAATACTAAAACAAAGGAAAAATCAAAATGGCCGCCAAGTATTGAATGACGTTTCTCTAATTTAGTTTAAAATATAAATTCTTTTTAATAATTTGTACTTGTGAAGGCTCGTGTAGTGGTTGACTTAAGGCCTAGTCTTCCCTTAAGATACGCTCTCAGATCCTTAGTGAAGAAGTGTGGCGTATAGAAATAAGTGACCACAAACATGTCTCAAAAAATGCTCTGTTACGTTTGGTGAAAGTATCCAATACAAAGATTATTTTGCCTTCATTTCGCTGGTACTTGACCACAATTCAGTACGTCAAGTGGTAGTTTTTAATGCCGTATTTGTATACTAGCTTTCGCCTGTAACTCTGTCCGTGTGGAATTAAAAAGGCTGTGTTCTTCCAGCTCTACATCTATGCCTTTCGAGTTCCGATCAGTTTAGACGACCTAACAAACATCCAACATTCGCTTTTATAATATTAGTAACTATTTATCTGTATGATAATACACAAAATGATAAGTTCTACAAATTCTACGTAGTTATTGAACGAGATAGTCTTCTAGGGAATTGTGTATGATTTTACGCTTATATTAATGTAATCACATATATCATTTCAAAACGTAGTCAAAGTGACAACAACCATTTTGGAAGTCGGGTTATAATAGACTAGCTGTTGCTCGCAACTTCGCCCGCGTGAAATAACAAATATAACCTATTACGTTCGCCCTTTTTTTTCAACCTATCACCAAAAGTATTAACTTAGTAGTAATCTGCGTAATAACAAAAATCTACCGATGCAAGATTCCAAATTTCTAAGCCCGGTAGCTTGTAAGCTGATTTTTCGGTTACCCTTATTGTTTGTGTTTGCGATATCTTCTAAACTATTAGTCCAATTTAAATACTCTAAAGGACAATTTTATTCTACATTAATAATAGATATGTTCTAATACAATTATCTAAGAACGTAAACGTTGCGAATAGGCAAATCTAGACATAATAAAGCATGTTTTAATTTTTAAATATTTTACATACAAATGTTAATACAATTAAATTATTATTTTATTAAATTCGGTTACTAAAAATATTCAATTTATCGAAATTAACATGAAATATAGACCTAAGTTTCATTATTTGAAATAAATTCCATCCATAATACGTTTAACTCAAAATAAATATTATTCAATTTAGATTTATAAACAACCGTGGATTTCCATTGTAGAATGTTATCACAAAAAAATTATATCCATCTCTATCATACTGTTTAAAATAAACAAAGACAGCATTTGTTTTTGCACTGGCGTTTAAATCCACGGTTACCTTTTGACTTCACATCTTTGAAGTCAATACAAAGTCAATAAAACTAGAAGCGACATAAACAAAGTAACGGCCCATGCCAAGACTCCTGAGGGGGCCCTCGAGCTTAGTTACTCATAAACGAGACTTAGACGAAGCGCCATCTGCGCTCGGCCACATCAAATCCGGTGCAGCTGTAAATGCCTCTTCTAGGCAAACAGTGACAAATCAGTCACAAAAAAAATAGAAGCGACATAGTAACTATAAGAGCGCACTTTGACACAACTGTTGCGCGATTGTCGATTGTTTCGCAGCCAATTCCTGTTTCAGCATAACTAACAATCGAGTAGTGTGCTCACTATAACCTCTTTGGAGTCGAAACGCGTTCCAAATATGTTTAAATAAACGATAAAATTAATTCCGTAAAGAGCGAGACAGGGTAACAAGTTAAGCATGAAATCTCACTTGACATGGCTAACGGAAGAAATGTCCGTGGACTAAGATCGATGAGATGAGCGGTCCAGATTTGAACTTGTCTAGGAAACGACTGGCTACGATATGCAGGGGTGTACAACATTTTGTACTAACGTTATGCATATTCATAGCACAAGATTGTGTTTTTTATAGTTTCAGATAGCAAATAATCGAACAGCCATCGGAAAAGCTAAAATAGTGTAATGACAGCTGCCAAGACACCTGCCATAAGTTAAAAGAAGCGTTGTCTAAATTAACAGACTAGATGTTTTAGCTTCTTGTTTTTTAATGTGTTTTATTTATTATTAACTGTTGCTTGCGACTTCGGCCGCGTGAAATTAAAAACTAATAAAAAACATATTTAATGGTGAAAGAATTTTTGAAATTGGTCCTGTAGTTTTTGTGTTATTTCAATACCTCTAAATAGCTAAAAATACAAATCTTTCCTCTTTATAATATTAGTATAGATTTAACAAATAAATGTTATAAATCTGTTTAAATGTTGCAAAGTTTATCCACAGAACAATAAACCACAAATTGAATTATTTAAAATATGAAATATATTCCAATTGTTGTCAACCCGTGGCACATCATTATAATTTGCTAAGACAAATAGACGTGCAATCTATTAACTATAACAAACAGTACTTCTTCAATGTTATGACTAAGAGATTGTTTAGATAGTCAGAAATATGTAGAAAGGATGTATGAATCGGTCATAAGGTCAGCTATCAAAAAATCGTGACATAAATGCGTTCGTGGAAACATAAATGTGAAAGAAATAAGTGGTGTGCAACCTTGTTTGAAATAAATTGATCTGCCTATCCCTGTATGTAGAAATACGGTCTTGTATTTGAGATGTTCCTTCGTTTTACAACAAACTTTATTTATTTCTTTGGTAAAACAATAATTTATATTACAAATAACACAAGATCCTTTTATTGTAGATATCATATTTTTATGTTAATTTCCGTCTGTGTAGGTTTTACATATCTTTGTTTAATGTTATTTGACACATTGACGACATTTGAGATGCTTGATTAAATGAATTTGATCCTTTCCGATTACAATTTACTTTAATTTTAAGGTTATATATAACGTAATGTAGTAGCAAAACCGGCTACAAATTCGGTTTTATAGAAAAAAATATAAACAAGAACGAAAATTAAAAACTCATATTTTAGATGTAATTCGATTCAACGTACAACAGTCGAGGTAACGATAATAAAATAAAAACAGCAACAACTTTTTTAAGTTCAGCGTGCCAAGACTGGCTGGAAACTAGATTTAAGAATAAAACCTGACGATATATGATTTTCAAATAGGATATGGCACATTTGTTTTATCTTATTATTTTAAAAATCAATTGCAATTCTTATTAGAAAGTTAACCAATAATTTTTATACTAAATTGTGGTACAAAACCGTTATTTAAATATATAATTTAATAACATTTATTCGTAATGTTAGTGTTCTAATAAAATATTCATTTTTACGAGATTTCAAACATTTTAAACACTTACCAAATAACCTAAAAGTTCCCGGATACAGTTCAAAAACCTCACGTAACCACTGCACAAAAGTTAAACTATAGTACACATACAAACACTGTTTGTACAGAAATGCTTGTCAATGCAACTTTCTAGTTGAACTTTGCGTAAAACACGATTTTATCACGTCCCAAACTGTTCAACGCAACAACACGGGTCAACACTGACCGTTTTACTTCAATAGTATCGTTTAAATGTTATTTCTCGTTGTAATTTTGCTACGTAAAAGTTTTTAAATAGCTAACGGGACTAACGGCCGCTCCCCACCGATGTTAGCTCGCATCTGAGCGAAGACCCGACTTGTAGATTGACCTTCGCATAATGAAATGCGACGGTCTGAAGTTAGTTACGAAGACCGGTTCCTTTAGGCAAAAGTGGTTACGTGTGTTTTATCTATACTTTTTTTAAATCCTCACTCTTCACTCTGAATTCACAATAATCATCCGAGTTTAATCTCGTCTTTAAATTGCATTAAAATTTGATGTCGGTAACACATAAGAATTCTTCTGACAAACTGTTACTTTGGGAATTTTTTGATTTATCTTATTTGAGATGGTTGTCACGATTTAAAAATGTTTTTCATCCAAATTTCGTTACGGAAGAAGATTAATTTTGGATTAACTTAATCACCAATACTATACGTACTATAGTAGGGATACTGGGGATCAGAGCCAAACCTAAATTAGGAATGACTAGGACACGAGTAAGTGCTTAAAACTCCGACCGACACTCTTTTATTGATTAACTTAATTAAAAATTAATCTATACTAATATTATAAAGATTTGTTTGTTTGTATTGAAATAACTCAACAAATACTTACGTTTTCACAATTTCTTTAACAAAAATGCTACATTATTACAGACATATGGTATGTTTTTATTATTTTTTTAATTACACGCAGACGAAGTCTCAAGCAACAGCTAGTTAATAACATTTTCCTCTCTTCCGATAGACTTCTGCTACAAACGTAAAAATCAATTTGGTAATTATTAAGTTACCTTTTCATTTGTAATTCTAATTCTTTCACCTGAGAAAGAATGTTCAAGTCTTCTGTTCGAAATGATTTGGCTATCGTTTATTGATGCGATAAAATACCTAAAGAGCCATAGATTTACATGTCATCAATGTCCACGCATTCGTGTACGTTAAATGACCTTTTTAGAACAAAACGGCCAGTAACACATTTCCTTATTATAAGAAAAATGAAAGTAGATATCCCAAGGTGAAGATCGTATTACTATATCTCCTTTGATTTTAACTTAGTAAAAGTATCAATCACTTTATTCTATGCGTACTTCGACCTTTTGTTTTGACATTTAATCTATATCTATATTTCTATACTGTCTATACTCTATACTCTATACTCTATACTCTATACTATTATAATAAAGCGTAAACACAGGGTGTGTTTCTTTGTTGCATGAGATGTCAGCAATTAAAGCATATTTTTGAAATATTCTTTCTTTAATAAGCCCTACACTTACGACACGCTTTAGGGTATATATTTTCACGCCATTGAACTTAGGGGGTAAATATTTTGGATGAAAACCCTAATGTGGGAAAGAGACCATAAGTTGCTGCCAACATCAAGGAAGCAAGGTTGTCACGGTTTGTCATCGTCATGTCATTTTGACATTTGAAATTGATAATTTGACAGATGTAAACAATAAAATAAAATTTTTATAATGTTATGCGGATGAAGTCGCACGGGAACAGCTAGTCAATACTAATATTATAAAGAGGAAAGATTTACATTTTTGTATGTATTGAAATAACTCAAGAATTACAGAGCCGATTTAAAAAAAATCTTTCGCCATTACAAAGCTACGTTGTCAGTGTCTAGTAATGTCTAAAGATCATAGGAATTAAAGCGAGACTAAAAAGTTATGCGATAGTTTGGTCAAAAAGAATGATAATGAATATAATAGTTATAATTTGTCTCGGATGTTGCTAATTACGCGATTCTACTATTGTTTTGTGTTAAGTATACTTTAATGTAATTATTTTAAACGTTATATTTACATAGATAAAGTAAAGTCATAAATAACAACGTTAATTTAAAATCAAGCAGTTTATTTAAGTATTCAAAAGAATCATATTTGAAGGTTAAAATATCCTTAGAGCTCGCGCACATATTTGACTACACTATAACAGAACTGTTTCATCTAATTACTACGAGCCTATGGAGGTGCACACTTCTTGAATTTTAGTTGTGCAAAACAGTTGAATTGGCTGCGAAACAATCGGCAATCGCACAACAATTGTGCGAGTTAGTCAAAGCATACGCCCGCGACTCCGTCCGCGCGGAATTAAAAAACAAATGCAAGTAGCCTATGTGTTCTTCCAGACTATCCTCTACGTCTATGCTAAATTTAATCGAAATCCGTTTAGCAGTTTAGGCTACAAACTCTAACAAACATCCATCCATGCATCTAAACTTTCGCATTTATAATATTAGTGTGAAGTATGATTTTACAAGTCTTAGTAGATTTTATATTTTTTCTGACAGACTCAGCGATAGCCTATGACCTTTTTTTAACGGAACATTATGCTTTGGTATGATTTTTTCGGCAAAGACAGGATTTTATAAATTTATTAGTCGCGTCTGTCAAAAAGTTAAACGCAAAAGATATCAGAAATGCCACCGTCAAAGCGTCATTCGATTACGAAGTCCGACATGAAAGATAAAAGATTAACTCTAACCGGTATCGTGGTGCAAAAGGTAAAAGACGATCGGTCAAAAAATAAAGATGTACAACGCCCCAAACTGCAACTGACATATCGCGTATATTAGATCTTAAATTATTTAATATACAAGAAACATATCGCGTTCCTTTTTACACTCGTTGATAAAGAGACAGTTGTAGTACAAGTGTTACGGATCTGGAATTTCGCGGTTTTTGGCTGAATGTCGGATGTTTTCTTTCTGTTTTTAAATGATTTGCGTTTAAAAACTTGTCTTTACCGAAATGACGTTTGAAAAGATTGTACTGATATCGAATGAAAAAAACATAAAAATGAACATTTATTACTTTAATTTTTTATATATATTTTTTAATATTTGACTAGTGTTTGTTCGCGATTTCGTCAGCGTAAATTAAAAAATAAATTGTACAGGCAACCACAAATTTTAGGAATCTTATTTTCGTTACAAGTAAAGAAATTTACCTATTTTTTTACACATAACTATTGGTGAGCACAATTAAGGGCGTTGCTCACGACCGTGTTAACCTAAGATTTATTTGGCGGCCATTTTGTAATTCAATTACTCGTTGAGTTTGTCGATTTTTAGTCTGTGGTGTTTGTAAATTAAATACGGCAGTCTGTTTAAAGATGGAAGAAGATTGTCAAGAAATTAATACTTGTGTTTTATTATTATAATTTTGTAACGGAATTGTTGACTCGAGTTAGTAATGAATTATATCTTATTGTTTTTAAAAAGTAAGGAAAGAAAATTTATTAGCTGACTAGTTGCCGAAACCTCGTCTCAGTGATCATTTTTGAGGTTAGTTGCGTCGCGGGGAACAGTTATTTATGCAGAAGATATCAAAACCTGCAATTAAAATTAAATTTCAACAGATAAAAAATAAACGAAAGTAATTTAGGACCGCAAACGAATTTTATCCGAGCCGTGTTTTCTCTCCCGGGTTTTGTGAATTCGAAAAAAAGAAAAAAAAACTAAATGCCTGGAATTTGCAGGGAATTAAAGGTACCTTTATCTCATTTTGTGAGCTTTGTATCTCCGTATCCAAACTTTAATTTAAAATTTGTCGCCCCAAGGTGGAAATGGTGAATTCTCTTGAGATATAAAGATACAATATATTCGTCCTGGTGGAACATACCATAATTGTCCTGAATTTTGTGCCAGTCTAAAAGTAATTTCCATTAGCGAAATATTTGGACGGTAATTTCATATATCATATTTTGACGAAAGGAATTTATATTTCTGTATATAACTGCAAAACATTCTCATATGGCGATTTACTTTTGCCTT
Organism: Papilio polytes; assembly: GCF_000836215.1. Taxonomy (NCBI): domain Eukaryota; kingdom Metazoa; phylum Arthropoda; class Insecta; order Lepidoptera; family Papilionidae; genus Papilio; species Papilio polytes. The sequence continues at coordinate 476,395 of NW_013528248.1, read as the reverse complement.
ACCTTTACTACAATTAAAAAAACTAAAGTTTAACCATGCACATCACGTCACTGACTTAGCTATTGTTGATTGTAGGTTAACAATGTTTTTTTGGTATACCGGACAATTATAAAACAAAGTACACTAGTACAAATAGATCTCGTTTTGGCATATATTAGCATAAGAATAATTATATGGAAGTATAACTTAAAAACAATATAAATTAAAAGACATCTAAGAAGAACAGAAAAGTAGTAGTACTTTATTTAGAAATAAATAAATAAAATGTGATATATGCTATGACTTTAGTAAATAACATAGTTTGTAAGATTTAAAAGGTTATTTGAATAGTTTCAGTAGTGTAAGTTTACTTAGAAAAAATAAATATTAGTATGCTTACAATTTAATTTGGTCACCCTATTATACATAGCATCAATACTGAGAGACATATATCTATCTCCGTCAGACACACACTAATTCATCATATTCCCGTCTCCTATTTGAAAGCCTGACACAGGATGCAGGCGTGCGGGTTGTTTTTTCGAAATTTGAATAAATTTACACTTTTAAAGAAAGCTCTAGAGTTCATAGAAGGTTCTCGAACTCCACCTTTATATTATTAACAATTTAGTATTCATTGGGTTCTTATAAGTTGACAAATGAGCAAATTAGAAAAGCAGGTGATACAAATATTTGCACGCAAACAGTTCAGCCGTTCAAATACCAGGAGCCCATAAAAGACTTAGTTCTTTTCTCCTATTAGAGCGTTTAAAACTCAGAGAATGAGCATAAGTCAATTGACTATTTTACCAACTTTAGCCTTCCAATTTTTCCTTTATCGTCTCTACTGTCTATACCAATATTATAAAGAGGAAAGATTTATATTTTTGGATTACTGTATGTATTAAAATAACTCGAAAACTACTGGGAATATTTCATAAATTCTTTCACCATTAAGAAGCTAAATTATTATAACATGAGCTATATATATTTTTTTTTTAATATCACGCGAGCAAAGACACAGAAAACAGACCTGAATGATGAAATACTCTACGTCTGGGTTCCTTCCCTTTTATATGTATTTTTCAACTTCAAGTTTTATTAACGAAGTATATTTGAAGCCTATCATGCTGTGTATTGCCAAGTGCTAGAGTGTTTGTACAGTGTGCAGTGTGCACTTACGAAGCCAACGAATCTTAAAGTACATTCACGAGCCCCCTGCAACGTTACATCGGGAGATCTGTACGTTTTATAAAGATCGCGACACACTGAGCGACATAAAATTAATAAATGTATAATGTTTTATTTAGATTTAACATTCAAAACCAATATGTATTTAGATGGTTAATGTTATATTATAATATATGTCGGAATCAATGCAACACTAGCGTTGCGTTGCGTTGCAACACAATGCTGGCGTTGCGACACTAGCGACATTGCGGAAGTAAAGAGAACGTAACGCCAGCGCCGCCTATCGGCGTTTGATGGACTCAACGTTTTAAAAGGGCCGAGCGAGCGGAGCGCAGCTCATTTCTACAGTGACAGTCAGCAAGGGCATGTAAGTATCTTTTATCTCTTGTAACGAAAAAACGTTTTGTTGTCTGCATTTTTATCTATACATCAATCGCTGCAAGAATTACACCTCTAAATTATTAAATAATTATAGCTATCGCACAACTCCGTCTTCGATGAATAAAAAAAAGTTAGTAGCCTATGTGTTCTTTCAGACTTTACATCTATGGCAAATTACAACAAAATCCGTTCAGCAGTTTAGACGACAAACTGTAATAAACATACACATCTGTATTTCCACATTTACGTTTAGTAAGTAAAATGAATATGTTAAATTAATATTAAAAAGTCTCAGTGTATCCCCAACTTGGAAATTTTCCTGTGAGTGCAGTATGCTAACAGCGATCTAGACACTAAAAGTAAAAGGATATGGTGTTGTTATTGGAATCTATTAGAAGTACTATATTATTTTAAGTGAGGTTTACTTTATGTTTGCCGTTACAGAAACTTTATACTTGTATGTTCTAAAATATGACAATATGGAATTAAAAACTTAATTTTGCTTAATTCTTATAAGCTAGTAACTTAGCTAAGCAAAGAGTAATTTAATTTAAATGTTTATATGATTTAATAATGTTACAAAGTATTAGAAACGAAAGTATTAGTGGGGGTAGTTTCATTAAAGTCTTTGCAAGGAGTGAGATACTTCAGTCGCTCTCAGTCGCTCAGTAGCTCAGTACATTTCTAGTCGTCACCATAATGTTCGATATCTTTTACGTAGTTGCTTTTGTATTTGTTTTAAAGTAATTCACCAGTAGTACTCATATTACCGCTCGACTATTACATTTTTTTAAAAAGACATTCTTATCGAAATTTATAACAAAACTTGATTAAAATGCTTGGCTAATGCGAATTAGACATTACATTTTTTCAAGGTTTCTTGTTCGAAGACAAAAGTTTTTTTTTTTTAAATCCTATAAGTCTTCATTGACGAAACATTGCATTGCCATATGAATGTGCAAGATTTCATTCTTAACTTTTCTAAGAAACATGATTCAGGAAATCGGAACCGACAAATTGTTTTTAATGAAAATACTAAGAACGCAAAGTGAATGTTTAATATGTTAGGTTAGTTAATTAAATTCTTTATTCATATATTAGGTTTCGCTCACGACTTCCTCTGCATGGAATCTATATCTATATAATAAAATTGTAGTGTCTGTTTGTAACATCAAAGGAAAAATTCCAGATTGTGTATTTGCGTTGCTGATAACGAAAATCACATTGAAAATTTTTGTCTGTCTGTATGTCTGTCTGTCCGCAAGCCGCGTTTGTTCCGGGTAATCTCCGAAACTGCTAGGCCGATTTTGACCGGACTTTCACTGGAGGATAGTTGACATAGACGGGCATGTTATAGACTTTTTCTAAGTTCCGCGCTGTCAAAATGGCGACCGGACCGTTATCTCTGGAACGGGTGGACCGATTTGGACGGGACTTGGACTGGAAGATAGCTGGTAGAAGGTAGTACGCGGGAATACGATAGATTACTTTTTTTTTTAAATCCTTGCTAACGAATTTTGCGGCCGACTGCTAGTAAATAATATCTTGTTACTCAGTGAGTTGTACTTTTTATTGGTAAAAGAATTGTTGAAATTGGTTCAATAGTTTCTAAATGTATTTAAATACAAAAGTCAAATCTTCCATCTTAATATTACTAATGAAAAATTTGAAGTATTTAATGACCTAATTGTTCATTTTTTATTAATTAAAAAGTGTGTTTTTGTTTGAAAAAAAAAAGTATATTTGAACGTGTTTGTCAAAAAAACTTCTTTTTACAACGTATTGACTCATATATCAATTAATCATTTTTGTGCAGTCCTGTTTATGTAATTGTTAACTCTATGGTGTGAGAGCATTATCTAGAGTCGACGGCCACTAATTGGTAGGGGCGACACGAAAGCGCGGGCAACTCGAAATGAGACGTTTTATTTGCATATCCTTTTATTTTTGCATTTAAACGAAACATTGTTTCATTTATTGAGGAAGTCTTATTTCATTTGAAATGAAAAACCCAAGTCCCTACAACGTACAAATTACTAATATTTAGTATGATGTAGTTATTGTGGTAAAAAAGATCTCTGTAATGACTGAACTCTTTCCGTTTACATCATGATTTCCTACAAAGGACTTTAAAAAAAACTGCAGAATTTATGGAATTCAAAAACACATACGACATCCCCGACTATAAGCACTGGGTAGATTATGTACACTAATACAATTGTAAGTAATCTAATCTATGTAAAATACTAACTTAGACTAAGTCAAATTTACTAACAAAAGAATGGATGTATATCTGTCATTGTCCACTGGCCCTTATCACTTACGGAGGGTCGGCATACATCTCTATCAGCCGTCATATCTGAATCCACTCCTTTCTTAAGCATATCCTCTTTCACACAATCCATCCATACTCTCTTCGGTCTTCCTCTACCTTTGTAGCCATCCACATTCATTCATAACTGGTTTATGTCCCCATCGTTTAGTCGCATAACATGTCCATACCACGCTAACCTTTTGCTTCTCAATTTAAATGGATGTATATCTGTAAAAATTATAATAATAAAAGTCATGTAGTTTTTTTTAATAGCATTAAAGCGCGTTTTTGCGATCAGTTCTGACAATTTCAACTGTCAGTTGAACTGTTCAGTTAAAATTTTGCCTGCACATCCACATTTTTATTGATAATTCGACTTTTCAGTTATTAACAATGCTTAAGTGGTAAGTTGATTTAATTCTTTTACTATGTGTGACCATCATAAGATAATTGCGTTGATAATATCCATGTAAAGAAAATTTTCCGTACTCTTTTAAATCAGTTAACCTCGCGCCCTACCCTTTATGACGCAAAGAACACACCCCATGTTTAATGGGCTAGCCACACCACTGCAAACAACTATGACCTTAACAAACATTTACGTTGTACAAATTTAAAATGACGATGGTAGAAAATTGGTTTATGCTACAAGGTCGAATTTTCTTTGCAAATTATAAAATCAAATACTTAACTGTCTTATTGTAAGTCTAGACTTAAGTAAAGTGGGTTACGAGCGCGGCCACCTTTGACTAAACTATTGCACAACAGTTTAGTCTCGCTTTGATTCCTATGAACTTATGGAGGTGCACACTACTCGATATTTAGTTGTGTAACTAAACAGTTGAATTGGCTGGGAAACAATCGACAATCGCACAACAGTTGTGTTACAGTTTAGTCTATAATAATCTTACTAAAATTATAAATGTGAAAGTTTAGATGGATGGATAGATGGATGGATGGATGTTTGTTAGAGTTTGTAGTCTAAAGGGCTCAACGGATTTCGATAAAATTTGGCATTGATGTAGAAGGTAATCTGGAAGAACACATAGGCTACTCAGTTTTTTTTTTTTAAGAAAGCTAGTATATTATAAAAAGGAAAGATTGTTTATATGCATTGCAATAACTCAAAAACTACTGAACTGATTTAATAAATTCTTTCACCATTAGAAAGTTATGTTATCGCTGAATAAAATAAATTGTATTTTTGCTCATTTTTAAATTCCACGTGAACGAAGTCGCGAGCAACATCTAGTTAATTAAAAATTTTCTTGTAAACTCACGTTTTAATATACGTATAGGTATACGTTCAATAAACATTCCACCCCTGTTCTCCCTCACCCCCTAAGTTAAAAGTTTAAAATGTTAAATACAAAGTTGGTAATGGCTGAAACTTTGCGCATTTATTTCAGGCTGAAATGATGATAATTATCATATGCCATGTTGAAATGCGATTAAGTCAACTTCTATTGTCATTGGTATTTCTTAAGCTATATTTAGGTAGCTATGGTTTCAACTGACATTTCGTTTAATAGCCTGCAAATAATTACGGAATAAACACTATAATATAATAGTTAATAATACAATTATTGTAAAGGTCTGTAGATCTTGTCCGGTTTACACTTATCCAATCCAGCGATCAAAGTTAGCGCTGGAAAGCTGGAAGTATGTAAACCCACACCGGACCAATTACGATCCTCGCCATCTATTAATTTGTTATAAAATGGACATTTACGCGTGATGCAACTTACACATATATGAAAAGAAATTTAAAGTGAAGTCAACCAATTACAAACTAGCGTTCAAGTATACCCGATTAATCACTCACCCTGAAGAAGGACCCCCAACGGGTTCGAAACTGTCGGTGCCTACACCGAATGTTATCACGTGAGTTTAGCCGTGTTATAATTTATATAAACTAGCGTTCACTACTGATTCCGTTCGCGTGTCCGCGTAATATAAAAAAAGTAAGCAGACAACCTAAGTTTTCTTCTAGACTAGACTATCCTCTACATCTATGGTAAATTTAATCGAGATCCGTTCAGCAGTTTAAGCTACTGTAACCAACTTTCATCCATCTAAACTTTCCCCTCTTACTAATATTATAAATGCGTAAGTTTAGATGGATGGATGGATGTTTGTTAGAGTTTGTAGTCTAAACGGCTAAACGGATTTCGATGAAATTTGGTATAGATGTAGAGGATAGACTGGAAGAACACGTAGGCTATTTATTTGTTGTTTTTTTCAATTCCACACGGACGGAGTCCCGGGCGAAAGCTAGTTTATAATATTAGTAAGATATAAGGCCTTGTTCCTCTGTCCAACCCACAACGGTTTACGTGTTTTTTGCATAAAAATTTAGCATGACTCATATAGGGGGGGCTAATGTCCCTTCAATGTCATGAATTTGACCTTGAAATAATCTAACCATAGACACTCAAATAAACCAGATTTTATAAAACAATTAGGCAAATTTTCCCACAAATGTTTTTTTTTTGATATCGGGAAATCGCAAAGATCCTCTGCCCGCTAGGGGAAAGCAGGTTTATGTGGTATTCAAGACTAGAACCTCTTCGGTTATCTTTAAATGAAAAGGAAGAGGATTCCAGGATCTCCAAGGAACCCACCCTCGTACTTAGTTCACACTAGGCTAGTAATTTAGCTTAGTAAGTCATATGTTTAAAGTTTTATTACAAAATAACTTGCACATTTTCTCCTTTTTTTAAATAATAAATATGCAACAACCAATATTTTAAAACAGATAACGTTTCGTTAAAAGAACTGAAGAAAAAAAATTAAAAAACTTCATGTTAATAACAAAAGGCAATGAAAAAATTCTACGCGGCCGTTTGGAAATTTCTGCGCAACCTAAATCCCTATGGTCGAGGGAAGTATGGCTTCATTAATAGGATAGGTTTACATGCCACTGTCCAAAATAAATGAAAAAATACGTTTTTTTTTAATTTTTCCTAGTTTATTATAAAATAAGAAAGTATGTCTATACTAATATATACTTTTTTGATGTATTGAAAAAACTCAAAAACTACTGGGTCAATTAAAAAAAATATTTTGCCATTAAAAAACTATTTTAGCAGTAAGCATACGAATACTATTTACAATTTTATAAAATTTACGTGTACGAAGTCGCGAGCAACACCTAGCGTAATATAAAATCAGAGTTTACTAAGTTAAAGTAAAAAATTTAGAATCCTTGTTTTTAAATGAGGTTAATAGATGGCGTTATCCATAAGAGCCTTAGTCCTGTTTATTAAAGAGAGTTTAGGTTATTTTATACTAGCTTTCGCTCGCGACTCCGTCCGCGTGGTATTAAAAAAAACCAAGGAGCCTATGTGTTCTTCCAGACTATCCTCTACATGTCTGCCAAATTTCATTGAGACACGTTCAACAGTTTAGGCTACAAACTCTAACATCCATCCATCCATCCATCCATCCATCTAAACTTTCACATTTATAATATTAGTAAGATATAAAATTTTCACATGCATGTAAACCGTACTTAACCAAGCTCACCTCTCACATCCGTTGCCATGTGGTTTTGTTTTCCGTCCTTCGTGGAAGCAAAAAATATATTTCTGTATATCATCCAAATAACGAATAAAACTCCATAATATATTTCGTTACATGGTAAACTCAAACCCTACATTAGGAAATTTATGACTTACTAGCTTTTGCCCGCGACGCCCTGCGCGTGGAATTAAAAAAAAAACAAAACCGACTTCCAAACAAAATGCACTAAAAAAAAAACAAAATACACTAAAAACAAAACAAAACACACTTAAAACAAAACAACACTAAAAACAAAATATTCTCAAAAAAACAGTACACTAAAAAGTAACGAAATAATTCCTTGAAAATAGTAAACCTACCTTATTGTAACTGTTATGTCTGTATTGTACAATTATTATTACTTTGATGTCGGTGTCAGCCAAGGTATGCAGTGATATTTCTACGTAAGGGTTTCCACATTTTTACCATAACAATTGACAATTGAAAGTATAGTAACAATTAAGTAATGAATCTACATTGACTGACACCGACTATCGAGATCCGTTCAGCCGTTAAGACTACAAACTCTAACAAACATCCACATAAACTTTCGCATTTATAATATTAGTAAGATTAGATTTTTACAAGCTTTAAATAGGTTGTAACAATGTAATTTATTAAAAAGAAATTGAATGAAAATTTGTTCTATATTGACATAGTTTTGTTAAGTTTGATAAGTACAGGATTTTAAGTATTATATCCCCTTCAAAAAACGTTGCATCTTACTATTATAAATGCGAAAGTTTAGATGGACGGATGTTTGTTAGAGTTTATAGCCTAAACTGCTGAATGGATTTTGATGTAATGTGGCAAAGATGTAGAGGATAGTCTGGAAGAACACACATGCTACTCATTTTTTTTTATTCAACACAGACGAAGTCGCGGGCGAAAGCTAGTATTTCAATAGATGTCGATATAATTAGTCCTTAATAAAGTGAAATAATGATTTAAATAAATCTACATAAACATTTATATGTTAACTAGTTACTTTGAAATAATGCATGCAAAGTGAGGGGTAACAATTAGTATAAAAAGGACAATTATAATAAATGTACTAACTAGACAAGACCTAGGGCAGTCAACACGCAAATAACTTTCTAATTATAGGGGTGTTCTTGGTACAACATGGTACGAAAGTAAATCATATGGTACAATTAATTTTACATTTTAAAATTACCTTAATTAATAAAGTATACTGGCTTTTTAAACTAACTCTAATCGATAAAAAGATTAAAAAAGTTAGGACGAGTGGTATTGTAACTGTGTAATATTCACTATATTTTTTTGTTGAGTGCGCATGTGAAATGCGTAATGTTACTCAAGGGAAGAAGACATCGAATTTAGGGTATAGGCCATTATTGAATTTCCATACATACAAACATACATACGCAGGTAAATCATTAGTAAAGCGGGTAAAAATACCAAACCAAACAGGAAAGGGGAAATATCCCATTTCTTTGTGTCCCCTTCTCCTTTTAGAAGCTAATAGCATCTACATATATAGGCATACTTGATGGTTTGTCACCTTTTTATATAAATACTATCTTACGCCCGCGACTCCGTTCGCATGAATTAAAAAATGTAGCCCCTGTTACTCGCTGATAATGTACCTTTCTAATGGTGAAAGAATTTTTGAAATCGGCCCAGTAGTTTTTGAATTATCTTAATACATACAAAAACACCAATCTTTCCTCTTTATAATATTAGTATTGATGACGCAATATGATTTTTATTACTATTCGGCGGTTTATCTTTGAAGTGAACCGGATTTATACACCTGTCACCACACATCCGGTAATCGTGACTTCCGAGTAACGCGTTCACAGTGTGTTCACGTTGTTTAAACATTCATACTCCGTATTTTTATCCTTGTTAGTTTAAAGGGACTGAAAGAGACATCAATATGTTTGACAATAGAAACAAAAGATAAACGCATTTTGTCTAATGAGAGTGCGTAAGAGGTCTAGTAAAACTTTGTCCGCTTTGTTACATGCTAAATATGAGAAGTGGATTTGACGGCTGATATACGCATAGAAAGGGGAAATGTCCATTCTCTGTGAATCCCCACCTCCGTCTCTTTAAATAATATAAATATACCCAGTCTTTGAACATCTAATAAGTTACTTTAACTTTGTTTCTGCGTGTATAATCTAATTTTCTTTATTCATTAAGTATCCAAGTTAAGTTGTACAAGTTTGTCATTATTCAACTTGAAGTTAGTTTGCCCTGAGCTTGCAACTTGAATTAAGTGCTGATTAAGTTGAACATGTTTGAACATTTATTATATTTCAACGTATACTTTATGTTTTATGAGTGCAAATTTATATTTTTTTTATTAGATAGTTTTGTTGACTACCCTGCCTGCCCCCTCCTATTGGATGTCCACCATTTTCTTGAAACTAAGAGTTTAACGACGCCGATATGTATGTATATAAGTTTACTACATTGCGACTTTGAGATCGCTTCGTCAAGACTCTCCGCAATACTCAACCCTTAGGGTCCTCTAAAATCTTGCCTAAACGGTCGGCATTGTATCTGTACTTCTTCTACGGATGTCCATATATGTCGGATTAACATTAGGCATCGACACCCTTACCCCCATACGCCGAAAAACCTATAAATGTTTATTAGTTCTTTTGCAAAAAAGTTACAAAACAAGTACTTAAGAGCTGCCGTATAGCTGTAACCCAGTGGGACAGGAGAAGCTAGATGACAACAATATTCATTACATATTTTGTATAAATTACATAAACAAATCACGTAATATTTTACAAACACTGTTATCATAGAGTTGGTAAGATTAACAACTGATCGTTGTGTTTTGAGATCGTTTCCAACTGACCAATCAGTCAGGAATTGTATACGAACAACCTTCACACGATTGGACTTGTAGATTTTATAAGACCACTTTCACATTGATATGAATTATTTACTTAATATGTCTAATGTATATCTAGAAGTTGCTGGACCAAGCTAAGGCCCACAAAGGGCTGTAGAGCTAAGAAGAACATATCAATACTAATATTATAAAGAGGAATTATTTTTATTTTTTTTTTATTTTTTTTTTATTATTTTTTTGGAGTAAAAGGTTAGAGTGGTATGGGCATGTTATGAGAAGGGATGAATCGCATGTGACAAGAAGGATATTAGTTATGAATGTGGAGGGGTACATCGGTAGAGGTAGACCTAGAAAGAGATGGATGGATTGCGTGAAAGGTGACATGATCAAGAAGGGAGTGATGACTGAGATGACGGATGATAGAATGCTTTGGAGGACGAAAACCCGGTGCGCCGACCCTACGGGAGTAGGATAAGGCAGGGGAGATGATGATGATGTATTGGGATGACTCAAAAACTACTGCGCAAATTTCATTCTTTCACCATTAAAAAGCTGCGTTATCGGCGAGTAATATACGCTATGTTTTTAATATTTTTTTAATTTCATATGGACGAAGTCGCGAGCAACAGTTAGTCAACATAAAAATTATTATGACAACTAAGTTGACAAACGTAAACCATCTGGAGACGGCACGAAAATTAGCGAGAAAAATTTTGTCTGTAGAAAATGGTGGTAACAGACTAGAATGTCAATTCTTATTTTAAAAGCTTAGATAAGATGGTCATCCTTAGCTGATGACCTAGGCTAGGTCTAGACAGCTAACAATATGGTCACAAAGGGACTCTGGTGACGCTAATTTATGGCAGAAATTAGATGAATCTAATTTCAAATACGATGCGAGGAATTTGTAATAATCATTAAAACGAAGTATCCATACAAATGTGGAGACGCAATACATTCTAGATCGTAATCAAACATGGCCATGGGTTTGACCTGTTTGTGATGTGACTAGAATACGAAAAGACATTATTTGCATCATTCTATTGGTTATACATAATACTTAAAGAGCTGTTGCCCGCGACTTCGTCCGCGTGGTATTAGAAAACGTACGAACTATGTATATAAATTACAAAAAGCTACGTATCCCTCGGGAACCGGACATTTCTCTGGGATGAAGCTTATCCCATGTGTACTCCAGACTTTGTTTTATATCTGTACCAAATTTCAACCGTTGTAGAATGATCGAGTGAACATTATAAAACTAAATTAATGAATCCCACGGGAACCGTAACTATTCCCGTGATAAAAAGTAGCCTATGTGTTCTTCCAGACTATGCTCTAAACTTGTGCCAAATTTCATGGAGATCCGTTCAGCCGTTTAGGCTACAAACGCTAACAAACATCCATCCATCCATCAAAACTATCGCATTTATAATATTAGTAAGATGGGAATATACATTGTTAAGTATATTGACTTGGGATCTACTGAACGGATTTAGATGTCAAGATTTTAGTAGTTTTAGAAAAAAGTTAGGAAACTATGCATAGGTTTGTCAACATTTTTCTTTTAATTTCGCACAGAGAGAACCGCGGTCGAAAGCTAGTAAATCAAATGTTACTAATATTATAAATGCAAAAGTTTAGATGGATGTTAGGTTAAAGTTTGTAGCCTAAACTACTTAACGGATCTCGTTAAAATTTGGCATAGATGTACAGGATAGTCTGGAAGAACACATAGGCTACTTACTTATATTTTTTAATTACCTGCGGACGGAGTCGCGGGCGAGGACTTATAATATAAATGTGAAAAT
>NW_013528248.1:421929-464221 GCF_000836215.1 Papilio polytes | reverse complement strand
CAAGTGTGTACGTAGCTTTAACCACAAAACATACCGTTGCTATCGTATTGACGAACGCAATAAGGAAGGATTGGAGTCAATCAAAGTTATGATAGACGATAACTATATGATTTGCAATAAGCATTAACATTGCGTTTCTACCAAGACATCTTTATCTGTTATCTTTGTTTTAACGTAAAATAAAAGTGATGAATATATTTTTAAGTGCTACAGCTGTGAAATGTAACGCTTAGAACGGAATTTGGACTAAATTACCTCACAAACTGTTGTGCGATTGTCGATTGTTTCGCAGCCAATTCAACTGTTTACTTTCACAACTAAAAATTGAGTAGTGTTCGTATCGCCATATAAGCTTATAGCAAACTAAACAGTTGTGTGATGGTTTAGTTTCAGTTGTGCTCACGCTGTATACTTACGACTATATTATAAACTAGCTGTTCCCCTGCGACTTCCTCCGCATAAAATTATGAAAATTTTATTGTTTACATGTGTCAATTAATCAATTGCACATGTCAAAATACCAATTACTATGGCATTTTTGCTTTCTTGATGTTGGCAGCAACTTATGGTCTCTTTCCCACATTAGGGTTTTTATCCAAAATATTAACCCCTATGTTTAATGGCGGGAAAATATAGGGACGCATGACGTCACTGAAGGCTTTCTATTACAAAAATAATCATTCAAAAATCTTACTTCTTACTAATATTATAAATGCAAAAGTTTAGATGGATGGTTAGATAGATAGATGGATGTTTGTTAAAGTTTGTAGCCTAAACTGCTGAACGGATTTTGATGAAATTTAGCATAGATGTAGAGGATAGTCTGGAAAAACACAAAGGCTACTTGTATTAGTTTTTTTTAATACCGCGCGGACGGAGTCGCGGGTGAAAGCTAGTATGCTATAATTGCTGACATCTTAGGTAACAAAGAAGTGTGTGTTTACGCTTTATTATAATAGTATAGATATAGATTATTTCACTATATTCTAATTATAAAATTAAACAAACAGATAAAGAATAAAATGAGCTTTAAGGATTCCTTAAATAACAACAAGAATGAATACAATTTAGCCACACAATATGTTCCATTGAAACTCATACTTAATGATCGGATTGTTTAAAAGAAAATAAAGGTAGTAACACACTGGATCGGCTCAATAATGGTACCAAAATACAGAGGGTTAAATAGGCAGTCGTGCGTAGTTGGGAGATAACGGACCAATATGGTAGGCGTAATGAGCCAAGACCTTGTGTGGAATACATTGTTGGAACAAAAATATACGGAATAACGTTGCTAAAAGATTTTTAAGACGTTCTAGAGACGTTTGCTGTTATAATTTTTTATTTTCCTTAAGTAGTGGAGACATGGGAAATAAAATCTTTTTAAATTTTGCTTTTAATAAATAACAACACGACTTTTTTTTATTTATCTGACTTGTATTTATTATAATTTTATAGTGTAATATAATTACATTATTTAATAACTTTGATTTTTATAAATTAAAAATAACAAAAGTATAGCCTATCTTACTCAAAGAGAATTTACCTTTCAAACAGTGAAAGATTTTTCTAAATCGCCCTAGTAGTTTTTGAATTATTACAATACGTACAAAAATACAAATCTTTCTTCTTTATAATATCAGTAACTTTATAAGGAATATTATTAAAATTTAATTATTAAAATGGAGTAATAAAAATCTTTATTACATACTTACTTCGAACAATGCTTTATGCTTTGGAGGACGAAAACCCGGTGCGCCGACCCTACGGGAGTAGGATAAGGCAGGGGAGATGATGACATACTTACTTCGAACAATTTGAACATACTTCTACTAAATGATTTTTTTATATAACAATGCTACTCCAAAAATTTGCTGTTCTTTTGATAGAAGGCTCGTTCATTCACCCTCCGATATCGGCGAAATAACCTAACAGTTAACTCTTCGTCCTTCTTTGACTAATCTAGGCATCTAAGTCGCGGAAGTATAGCTTTTCCAGACAGACTATGTATGTATAATCTTACTTAAATAATAAATAACATTGCATAGTTAATTACCTGTGCTTTCACGTTTAATGTATGAAAATTACTGATAATATTATACCTGTTGTATTTGTAAACTTATATAAACTAACACTTTTTGATAAACTAAATGAAAATCCAATTTTTGTTAAAATCAATTTTACCATTAGAATTTATGAAATAGCGACATCTATCGGTATACTTCATTGGTATGATGTTTAACATTTCTAACGAAACACATGCTTTCTCTTTGAACGCACTGTTTTACAGCATTACCGCTAGATGGCGCTTATTTCAATTATTAAATAAATTGTAAACAAATATTTAATTTGTGTAAAAAGTAGGAAAGCATAATAAATTCAGTGTTTATTTTAACATATATATAAATAGAAAAATTTAGAATTTACGTGAGGTTTAACATCCTGTTTTTTCTTCTACAAACAATCTATTACTTCGACAACTTAAACAATAAAAGGCTCGAAGGCGTAATTAATAAACCCAGTACTATAAAACAAAAACAAACAAAACAGATTGGAAACTCGTTCGCCGCGAGATTGTACCGAGATCTTGAAGTTACCACATCTTTGACTTTTCATTAAATTAAATGACCACTTATATATTCGAATTCTATTTAACAGGTTTGTTTGTTTGTAATAAAATCTAAGTAAAAAATAGATTGCTCGCGATTTCGTCCGCGTGAAATAAAAAAATATAGCCTATTTTAGTAACTGATAACGTAGTTTTTTAATGTTGAAAGAATTTTAAAAATCGTAATAGTATTTTTGAGATGTTTCAAAACAAAAATAATAATCTTTCCTCTTTATAATATGAGCGTAGATATGGATTACTTAAGAGTTTCGGAGTTATAAGCTGTTGGGCGATCAAACTGACAGAAAGAGGGCGCTACTTGTCTCCCCAACCTCTGTCATGGTAAAAGAGGGCGCTGTAAAGTCGCCCTGGGCCTAGTAGAGCTAAAAGCACTATTCTTTGGTATATCTTTAGGAGGCTGTATGTTATTGTATCGATATCAATGTTGAAGGCAAAAGGCACTACAAGTTTTCACATAAAACCCTTTTTATTGCCTCAACTTGACGCGTAGGTCATGAGCGGACGATTACCTTGTGGCACAAGTTAAAAGAGAAATGCTGAATTATCAATAATATTCATTATTTTTTTTAAATATCTGCTTTAGAAATTTTAATTGTATTTATTTACATAATTGTTATAAAACCCGATAAAAAAGATAATAAAGAAATATAAAAAGTGATTGACTCTTAACATAACTTTCTCTAAACACAAGCAGAATAAATACATTATTTTCTCTGTTATACTCTTTGTAAAATTGTTGAAAGTATCAGTTATGTAAATAAATTATGTCAATATAAGCTAGACTTTAGTCCTTCCAAAATCTACATCAATCTTAAAACTGATACCTTAATTTGTATTATATGTAAATTTACAACAACAAAAAATTGGAGACATGAATGTAATTTGTAGATGCAAAAATCTTTGAACAAATTAGCGAAGGTACTTTATCTTGTGACTTGGACCATACGTTAAGGATTCGTACAGATACAGCGGGCTCATAAAACACAAGCGAGCCCTCGTATCATAATAAAGTGCAGATTCCAAGAGGAGGAGATACCACAGGCTTGTGTTACCAGACTTTGTATGGGAACAATTCAAGCTACTCTAGATATACAAAATCTCAATTTAATATTTGTCATAACAGTTTTAAGCGACTTTAAAAATGAGATTCTCAATTAACAAGTTGCAACTCCGCCCTTTGTTACCCGATTTCAATAATTCTAACGATCATTGAAGACTATCGAGTAGTTTTAGAGTTATTTATCTCAGAAACTACTCTAAGAGCATTGAAATTCTAAAGAAGCGACCTACAATTTCCTCAAAGGCCGGCAATACATCTGTAGTTCCTCTGGTGGATGTCTGGGCGTCGTTGACCATCTCAGTGTTCCCACAGCTCGTTTACCCCCTTCTCGTATAAAAAAACAAGGGTTAACAGTTTCTGTTTTCAATATTAGCTTCAAAGTTTAGTTTAATAATGAAGCGAAAATAAAAATAATTCCAATTATTCGTACATATTTAAGATATAACTAATATTATAAATGCGAGAATTTTGATGGATGAATGATGTTTGTTAGAGTTTGTATCATATACTACTGAACGGATGTCGATGAAATTTGGCATAGTTATAAAAGATAGTTTGGAAGAAAACATATACTACTTTTTAATCCCACGAGGATGAAGTCTTGAGCAAAGATAGTGAAAAAATAAATCAAGCTTTTCAATATTTGTTTATTTACAACTAGCTGTTCCCGTGCGTCTTCATCCGCATGAAATGAATCTTGTTTCCTTGATGTTGGCAGCAACTTATGGTCTCTTTCCCACAATAGGGGTTTTATCCAAAATATTTACCCCCTAAGTTTAATGGCGTGAAAATATATAGCCTAAAGCCTGACGTAAGTGTAGGGCTTTTTATTTAAAAAAAAATTATTCAAAAATATGCTGTAATTGCTGACATCTTAGGCAACAAAGAAGTGTGTGTTTACGCTTTATTATAATAGTATAGATTTAACCATGTGGAAAATGGAAAGTCCGTAGCATTGAAAGGGTTAAATTATTTTATAAAGATACAATGTGATAAATCACTCCCGATATTGTGTTACGAGAAAAAATATTTTCTTTTCGAAGTTACGCTTTCGCAGACGTAATTAGCCGGCGATGCGCGAAAACAACTCTTTTATTTGCCTTTTATAGGAAATTGGAAAATAAAAGGTAAATTACGATTTAATGTTTATTATTGGAGAATGAACAAAGAATTACGCTGTTCAGCCGTCATATATGAATCCATTCCCTTCTTAAGCATGTCACACACAATCCATCCATACTTTCTTCGGTCTTCCTTTGTAGCCTACATTTATTCTTAACACTTTCTGGTTTGTATCCCCAACGTCTCGTTACACAAAACGTTCGTCCTTAAGACGGGTAACACATAAAGAGAATATTTCCCCTACCTATGCATTCCATCCGAATCCACTTTCCCTTCCCATCATTCTCTGAAGATCTTGAAAAACAAGATGTAAGCGACTGGTATAGGACATAACAGCTAAACAAGTAGACGCGTGCATGACGATTGTATTGCGTAAGTTGCTTAGCGACTTTAGTCGCCAGCTTCGTAATATTTACATCGCCTTATATAAGAAAGGCATAACAGTCTAATTAAGATGTATAAAGTGATTCGCAAATTACAGAATTGCCTCGTATTTTGTTTATAGCACGCCTTTACTGCCTCTAGATAACAGTTTTTACGAGCGTCTGTTCCTTCGTACTAATTTCGATGACTCCCACGTAAATAATCGTATCTACAAGTGCTATTTACTAACTTAATTACCTGTGACCTTACTAATATTATAATTGAGAAAGTTTAAAAGTATGTTTGTTAGAATTTGTAGCCTAAACTGCAGAACGGATCTCGATGAAATTTATCATAGACTAGCTGTAAGCCGCGACTCCGTCCGCGTATAATTAAAAAAAACAAAAGCGAGTAGCCTTTGTATTCTTCCAGACTATCCTCTACATTACCAAATTTCATCGAAATCCGATCAGTCGTTTAGGCTACAAACTCCAACAAACATCCATAGATCCATCTAAACTTTCGCATTTATAATATTAGTAAGTAAGATGTAACAGCCTGGAAGAACACATAGGCTACTTACTATTGTATTTTTTTAAATTTCACGTGGACGGTGTCGCGGGCGAAAGCTAGTTTCAAATGAATTAATAATTCAGATTTCTTCTATACAAAATTCGGTTATCAATATATTACTTATAATTTTACTAGGTAAATTACAAATATGCGTAAATCGTGATACCTGATCACAAATGGTTTTATACTTTTTTTTTAATACCACGAAATGATGTTACAATTGCAATCTACATTCACCAACAAGTAAAGTATAAAATCCTATATGTTTATTGTTAACCAGCAATTGTGTTAGAAATCTCACTGACTGGAAGTCGACTAGGAAACAAACGCTGCTGGGAAATGGCTTCTTTCATTGCTCACTAAATTTTACTGAGCACTAAATAGACTCTATTCTTTACACTACCGTATTATAAAAGGGGTTTTACAATAGCTTGTGAAAATCTCGGAAAGAATCTTAAATTTAGCCAGCTAATGTTCTAAGAAGGTGCAGACTGATAATAGGAGGGTGAATATTAAGGGGAGATTAAGAGGGAATAATACAAACACTCTTTGTATACTAAAGAAATTGCTTAAACATCTAGATGTGGCATTATTTTAGTAAACTGACAAGTCTTTTTGTGTGTTCTAGTGACACCTTGGGATTTTAAATTATGTTCAACTATCTAGGAGGAGGTGTAAAATTTTTAATGTTGTTGGAAGTTTAAGTGTGACCTTGTAATTTTGGACGCTTGTTATTGACATGTCGATTCAATATTTGGTCGGTACTTAGTTTTCTAATGCGGACGAAGTCGTGTGTAACAATTTATGTATACGGGATTTTTTTTATAACATAAGGTGGCAAACGATCAAGCGGCTACTAGAATCCGTCAAAATGGCGAAGCGACCGCTGCCCATAGACATCCGCAATTGCAGATGCGTTGCCTACCCTTATACGACGGAGGAGGAGACACACATAAAGGATATTTCCCCTTCTTATGCATGTCCTCCACCGTCAAATCCACTTCCCCTTCCCAACCTCTCCTTATATGAAAAGGGTGGTAAAGAGAAAGAGACTTAAATTAGGCCTCCAGACCACACTCATCAGACGAAACACGGAATTGCTTCCATTTGACGCCTGTCTTCTGTGTGGTCGTGGTATTACTGGGGGCGTGCCGGACCTGCAGTGCTAACATGTTAAAGCGGGCACTACCACTGTTACATCTTTAACTAAAAACACAATTGATGTGTGATTGTCGATTGTTTAATTATTGTCGATTATTAAAAATCAAGTAGTGTGCACACCTTCATATAAGCTCATAGGAATCAAAGCGCGACTAAACAGTTGTTTAATAGTTTAGTTTCAAGTGTACGCAAGCTCTAAGTATTATCTATACTATTATAATAAAGCGTAAACACACACTTCTTTGTAGCCTAAGATGTCAGCAATTACAGCAAATTTTTGAATGATTCTTTTTGTAATACAAAGCCCTACACTTATGTCACGCTTTAGGCTATATATTTTCACGACGTTAAACTTAGGGGTAAATATTTTGGATATAACCCTAATGTGGGAAAGAGACCATAAGTTGGTGCTAACATCAACAAAGCAATATTGCCATAGTAAGGTAATTGATATTTTGACATTTGCAATTGATTGTTTGACACATGTAAACAATAAAGTAACATTTTATAAGTTTATGCGGATGAAGTCGCAGGGGAACAGCTAGTTGAGTGATAATTTCGTTAATTTCAAAAGGTCTGTCCACATTTTACAACCTGTACAATATTGTAAAGCATCAAGTTAGCAGTGAAAATTTCGGTCATAAAAATTCGGGAGGTAATTGTTAGATTTTATGAGTAATTTGGGTAACCGTGCAACGAGGCATAAACTCCAGGAAGCTTTGCGAATGCCAGGTGTTTCTTTATATTTTACTCATGAATATAAAAGTCTAATAAAATGTAATTTTATGTCCACCTATTTTATAGACTTTTACATAGTAAGAGCGGGCGCACATCTTTGACTAAACTATCGTTTAACTGTTATGCGATTGTCGATTGTTTCGCAGCCTTCAACTGTTTAGTTGCACAACTAAAAGTCATCATCACCTAAGGTCATAGGAATCAAAGCAAGACTAAACAGTTGTGCGATAGTTTATTGTAAAGACGCACTCTAAATTTATACCCGGAAATATTTAAGATGATACATATGCTTGTGAAACTGGGTTGTACCTACCATTCCAGCGTATTGCATATGACAGCTACTGGCATTCAATTGCTACACAAGTGTATTCCCGGTCAAGTTGGGAATTATAGTTTGTTTATTTTTTCCTTCAGCAGAAATACCTGCTGTTCAAATTATTTAGTAGTAAGACTAGCTTTCGCCCGCGACTCCGTCTGCGTTGAATTGAAATAAAATAAAGGAAAGTAACTTATATGTTTTTCAAGACTATCCTCTACATCTATGCAAAATTTCATTGAGATCCGTTTAGCAGTTTAGGTTACAAACTCTAACAAACATCCATCCATCCATCTAAACTTTCGCATTTATAATATTAGTAAGAAGTAAGATTCAAATATACTTTTAACATGAAAATTTACTTGAAGATTATCAACATTTCAACACAAATAAGTGCTGCAAATGGTTTATTTTTTTACTTAACTCATTCGTTACATTTCTCAGTACTTTGTAAGTGTATAGGGTCCCTTACAGTAACGAAACACTTTGTATAGCTCGGTAGAGGATGGCTTTTTATTGCTCTAGCGGATTGATCGTAACTCTTCCTTGCGGAGTATTACTTTAAGCGTTAAGTAAATCTAAAACTTCGTTTAGATATACAACACCTTTATTCAAACGATTGCTCTGTTACTACAGTGTGTTGGAGGCCTAGTTTTATTCTTTTTTTATGTTATAAGGTGGTAAATGAGCAACTGGCCACCTAAATCCACGGAAATGGCGAAGCGACCGCTGACCAGACATCTGCTATTGCAGATATGTTGCCTACCCTTAAACGACGGAGGAGGAGACTCACATGAAGAGCATATTTTCCCTTCGTATGCAAGTCCTCCGCTGTGTAATCCACTTTTCCACCCCATCCTTTTCTCTTAAGAAAAGTGTGTAAAGGAAAAGGGTTTAAAAATAATATCTATCTGTGCGTCTCCTTCTCTGTATTTCTTTGATAGTTGACATTAAAAGGTAAATGTGTTCTGTGGCTGAAATTATCGAATAAGTACACCTATACTATATTCTAAAGAGGAAAGATTTGTATTGTTGCATGTTTTCGATTAACGTAAAAACTACTGGACTAAATTCTTTCACCATTAGAAAGGTAATTTCATCATCATCCTACTCCCGTAGGGTCGGCACGACAGGTTTTTGTTCTCCAATTAACTCTATCATACGTCATCTCAGTCATCACTCCCTTTTTGATCATGTCACCTTTCACGCAATCCATCCATCTCTTTCTAGGTCTACCTCCACGGGTGTGCCCTTCCCTTCCACACTTAGAAAGGTAATTGTATCTGCATGTAATTTGAAATCCACACATTTTGTACTTAAAAAAAGAGATGACTAGATGATGTTGGGGACACTTATTTTCTATCCTTACAAATAAGCTCGAAAATTTACCATAGCTACCATAGCTTCATTTTAATAATACTTCTCTAGGTGACAGTTTTCTGAACAATGTTTTTTACTCAGTGGGAAGCAAATATATTTCTTTGACTGTTCTATAATTCCTTGATAAAAATACAACGCGTAGACATAACGAGTAAAGCGAAAGACTAATTCATCAATCCTCTTAGCGTATGACAAGGACTTGCTTCACAATAACTTGTAACTTTTTGGCTGACAAAGATAACGTAACTGCGATATACGAATAAATAGATATGGCAATAAACTTTCGGTATATACAAAAATATTTTTAATTCGAATATTAACTACGAAGATATTACACGGTACCTTAATTAACTTAACAGATTTGTGTTTTCTATATTTATTGTATTAACTGTAAGCAAATTGAGTGTTATAATTGTTTATATAGGAGTGATATTTTTATCATTATCAGCTAAACATACCCACAGCGCTCAGAACCTTTTCAGAGGGAAATGCTTCATGCATACTACCGCACTCGGGGGAGCACGGCAGTTATGTGGGATTCTCCTCTTGCGAGGCATACCCACTAAGCCCTTCTGTTCCTCCAACGTATTGGCTGAGGCCACAGGAACGCTTTCGCTTTCGTCTGCGACTCCTCCTGCATCTGCTACAGTGCTCAGAAGCTACCCTAAGTTAGGACGAAGCCGTAGTCAACACTGGTCCAGTGCATGTTGAGTTCACACATTGGAATTTCTTCGCAGACATCTACGTACATCACGATTCCCTTCACGGTAAGTTCGATGTAAATATGAAATTCAACAATTAAAAACACATTAGTAAATGGCTGGATTCGAAGACAAGATTACAAATTGATTGCTTAGCCTTTCAGTCATCTACGCTCGAGAGCTGGTGTCTCCTTTAGAGCCTTAGGGCCGTTATATTTTTTTCGGTATGTTCCAAGGGCCAAAGCAATTTTAATTTTTCTGCCCACCCAAGCAAACATATGCTTTTTTGCATTTCTATTATTACTAACATAATGTGACACGTAATAACATCTAGTGGCTAATAGTGATAAACCGAGTAATTATCTTGTGTTTTAGTTTCTTCCATTCAGCTCATCCCAGCAAACAAGCAATAGTAAGAACAGTAAAACTGGCTGTCGCGGGCCGGATTTGATTCGTAGGCCACAGTTTGGAGACCCCTGATCTAGAGGGATCATATGCCTTCTCCAAAGTATCCAGCGCTTCATATTCCCTAACATCTCGCTATCTCCGTATTGCCAGTCGTCTCAGGACGTAAAAGTTATTTTGTATGATATTATTTCATTTGGACATAGAAATCTATAGAAGTAATGCAATGACATTGTTATAGAATATATGGAATTAAATATTTTTTATAGTTGTAAATACATTGTGAATCAAATGTTGAGTGTATTGCCTGGAACTATGTTGGCATCTCAGTTCTGTAAAGTAGAGTGAGTAGGATGCATACAATAAGCTATAAGGCAGGTATTTTGTGCGTATTTGATTTTAATTATATTGGCTCTGATAGTTGCAGACCGATCAAGTCGAGGTTCGGCCCTCTCGGCCGCCCTTGAATCGGAATGCTAAACGCGTATTGAGTGACAGCCCAAGCCGAGGTCCCCTCTCGGGGACCCTTGTGCTAAGTCACTCCATGGAGCGACCACCGAAGCGATCTAAGAGCTCGCTGGCCTCCCAATCCGGTAATAATTATGAAGTAACTGCCCGAGCCGAGGCTCCTGAGGGAGCCCTCGAGCCTAGTTACTCATAAAAGAGGTTTAGGCTAAGCGCCATCCGCGCTGGGCCACCTCAAGCCCGGTGAATCTGTAAATGCCTCTTCAAGGCAAACAGTGACAAATCAGTGACAAAAAAAAACGGCAGTGAATCGAACTAATAAAAGAGATAGGATTAACTATCAGTAACACTAATGTAATACGAATAAAAAGCTGTAATTTCTAATTCAAAAATATTAAAAACTTTGTTTTAAAACATAACTAAAAGATGGCGCTACTTTACTCGTACTAGAGTAATCAGTAGGTCTTTGATAATTTAATAAAAGTTAGGTTATCATGTATACATATAATAAAACGGCAGTGTCTATTTGTAATATATAAAGAAAAAAAATCATGAATCATGAAAGATGAATCATTTGAGTTGCTGATAACAAAAATCGCATTTAAAATTGTTTTATCTGTCTGTCTGTCCGCAAGCGGTGTTTGTTTCGGATAATCTCCAAAACGGGGTGATTTTGACCGGACTTTCACATGGACGGGCATATCATAGGCTTTTTTTCTTAATATTGC
The DNA here is from genome assembly GCF_000836215.1 of Papilio polytes. Taxonomy (NCBI): domain Eukaryota; kingdom Metazoa; phylum Arthropoda; class Insecta; order Lepidoptera; family Papilionidae; genus Papilio; species Papilio polytes. The sequence continues at coordinate 452,580 of NW_013528248.1, read as the reverse complement.
ATGGACGACTTCGCGGGCAATAGCTAGTTGTACATGTATTTCAATAATGAACACTTTGGTGGCTCAACATTACACTCTTTCCTTTAAACAGTAACAATAACAGTCTTCATATTTAAATGGAACCCGACAGTGTAAAGCATTTGTAGTCTAAAACGTTTTAAGAAAATTAAATTTTTGAAGTAAGATGTTACAAAAAAATATAATGAAGATTTTTAAAGCTGTTCTCAATTTTTTTTTTAATATTCATCTAAATAGCTATACTAATTTAAAGAAGAAAGATTTGTATTTTTACATTTTAATTGTACTCGATTTACGTAAAAACTACTGGGTCGATTTTAAAAATAATTTCACCTTTAGAAAGGTAGTTTATCTGTGAGTAACATAGGCTATTTTTTAACTTGACGCGGATGAAGTCGCGAGCAACAGCTAGTTTGTTATGCGTATAGATTAAAGGCTTTCTTATGGTTGATAAACAATCAAAATTAAGACTCAATTGGGTAGGAAATGACAGGGCGGCAATCAATCTTCCGGATTGTTATGTCGGACCATCAATCTCCATAAAAATAATGAGGGGTTTTATTTAAGACAAGGCAATTTAACTTGATTAAGCTCGCTTGTAAAAAATGTGTAATGTGATTAAGTTATTTTAAGCAAAGTGTCCTTTTTATGGTTTTTAAATGAAAAGAAATGAATAATAAAATGCAAACAGAAAGGTTTGCTGCAAATTATTTCATTTACATTAACATCTTACTATTTTTTTTTATAATATGAGGTGGCAAACGAGCAAGCGGCCACCTGAATCCAAATTGGAAAGCGACGCTGCCCATAAACATCCGCAATTGCAGATGCGTTGCCTACCCTTAATTGACGGAGGAGGAGACTCACATAAAGAGGACATTTCCCCTTTCTATGCGTCTCCTCCACCGTCAAATCCACTTTTCCTTCCCATCCTTTCCTCTTAAGAAAAGGATGAAAAGATAAAGGGATTAAAATTAGGCCTCCGGGACCACACTTATGAAACGAAACGCGGAATTGCTTCCACTTCACGCCTGTTTTCTGTGTGGTCGTGGCATTACACCGGGCGAGCCGACCTATTCGTGCGTAGATGTTAAAGCGGGCTCTACCCGAAATACTTACAAATGCCAAAGTTTAAATGTATGTTTGTTAAAGTTTTTAGCCTAAACAGCTGAACGAATATCGATGAAATTTGGTATAGATGTAGGACTATCCCCAACCGTCACCCCGCTCTGTCGCCACTTGAGAATAAAAAGTTTCATCCGTCCCACCTTTTAGTCCCAATATCACCAATAAGGCGATAGATGGAACCGTTATAAAATAAAATAAATTCCAACCATCCCCTCCTTGCAAAAGATGGGACGGATGAAATTTTCCATTCTCATCTGTCTCCAAGTGGGGACAGCAGGGCGAAGGTTGGGAATAATCCTAGATGTAGAGGATAGAGTGGAAGAACACATAGGCTACTGATTTTTATTCGTTTTATAACTCCACGCTGACGGAGTCAAGGGCGAAAGCTGATAGGATGTATTTATTACCAGTTTTTTGTTTAATTCCGCACCGACGGAATCACGGCTAAAAGCTAGGGCAAACGTTGGACGATGACAATAATTTATGATCTTAATATTTTTGCATTTCCATTTTCATTTTTGAGGATAAAGTATATTTACGATTAAATTCACTTCCCGCTAACTATCTAATATTGTACATCAAACTAAATTCAAATTAGAGTTTAGCTAGCTTATCTAATTTAGACAAGATTTTGATCCAATTTTATTTTGATCGTTAAATATAAGCGGATAGGAAATAAATGTCCTTTACTGTAACACTAGGTTGAACTCCAGTTTGTTAAAATTTGTAGGTTAAAATGTGTCGTAACAAGAACACTTTGATGTAATGGATACGTCCAGTTGACTGATTTATTAACCGTGACCTACCTGGTAGACAAGATGGGTATACGAGGTGTCTATGAAACAGACGGCTTCATTAAATCGATTTGGTTTAGTTACTTTTTTATTAAAACAAAAGAACATACGAAATAACCGATGGCTTTAACAACATACTAGCTGTTGTTCTCTTCTTCGTCCGTGCGGTATTACAATTTTTAATAATATAGCCTGTTATTTGGTGATAACGTAGCTATTTATTGGTGAAAGAATTTTTGAAATCGGTCAAATAGTTTTTAAGCTATTTCAACACATACAAAAATATATATTTTCGCTTTTTATAAAATTAGTATAGATTATAGTAGCTTTTGCAAGCGACTCCGTCTGCGTGACATAAAAAGAAACAAAAACAAGTAGCCTATGTGTTCCTCCAGACTATCATCTACATCTGTGTCTTTCATCGAAATCCGTTCAGCAGTTTAGGCTACAAACTCTAACAAACATCCATCTAAACTATGGCATTTATAATATTAGTTAGATTAGCAAGAAATAAGACAAGGTTTTATTAATTTTTGAACATTTTTAATTTTATTGAATATTTTAATTCCGCAGCTGGCCAATAGATGGCGCTGTATTGCAATTATATGTAGATCACAATTTACCTAATAAGGTAAGATAGTCTTCTATTGAAATGTGTATTCAATATTTTTTTTTACGTAGTAAGAAAAAAAGAATTGTTGTGTAATTACAAAAAATAGATATAATGAGACTCCCTTAGGGTGGAAAAAATATGTCGTGAGTTTGAAGAGGGTTGGAGGCTTCTATAATTACATCGTTAGCGACGTGATGAAACAAAAAAAGAAATTAAAGCACGTATGAAAACAATGTCTTAGGAATATTTTCGACCAAATTGTAATTCCCATACATCATACAATTTCATACTAATATTATAAATGCGAAAGTTGAGATGGATGTTTGTTAGAGTTTGTAGCTTAGGCTGAACGGATTTCGATAAAATTTGGTACAGATATAGAGGTTAGTCTGGAAGAACACATAGGCATACACACTTTTGTTTTTTTTTTAATTCTACGCGGACGGAGTCACGGGCGTAAGCTACTCTATAATATTATAGCTGTTCCCATGCGGCTTCATCCGCATGAAATTAAATTAATATATTGATAGCAAATGTCAAAATGACATGACATGACAAATCTTGGCAATCTTGCTTCCTTGAAGTTGGCATCAACTTATGGTCTCTTTCACACATTAAGGTTTTTATCTAAAATATTTACTCCCTCAGTTTAATGGCTTGAAAATGTATAGCCTAAAGCGTGACGTAAGTGTAGGACTTTTTATTAAAAATTGAATTATTCAAAAATAAGGTGTAATTGCTGACATCTTAGGGAACAAAGAAGTGTGTTTACGCTTTATTATAATAGTATAGATAAAGAGGAAAGATTTCATCATTTCAAAATTTAAAACTATCCAGTAGTTTTTGAGTTAGTTATAATTTAGCGTATCACTTCAATTTTAATATTTCCGAAATAAAATTTTCGATAGCAAAACGTGGTTATGTTTTAAACATGTAATTTCTGGAAGCTTGCATAATATAAATGGAACTTGTATATGCATAAAATATGAATTCGCGGAACTTTCAGAACAGTTTTCATGTGTGAAGGGTCATTTACTGTAGTGGCTAGATTGCATTCTATTTAAATGTAAAATTTACTTTATATTTTAACTAGCTGTTCCCGTGCGGCTTCGTCCGCATGAAATTATGAAAATTTTATTTTATTGTTTACATTTGTCAAATTATCAATAGCAAATGTCAAAATGACATGACATGACAAACCTTAGCAATTTACTTTCTTAATGTTGGCAGCAACTTTTGGTCTCTTTCCCACATTAGGGTTTTGTCCAAAATATTTACCCCCTAAGTTTAATAGCGTGGGAATATATAGCCTAAAGCGTTACGTAAGTGTAGGGCTTTTTATTAAAAAAAAACAATTATTCAAAAATATGCTGCAATTGCTGACATCTTAGGCTACAAAGAAGTGTGTGTTTACGCTTTATTATAATATAGTACAGATTTAGACATGTCGAATTTTTAAATATGAATTATATATACTTTCGTCTGCGACTCCGGCCGGGTAGAATTAGTAAATAGCCTATTTATAATTTATAATGTTACTAGCTTTAACCTGCGACTCCGTCCGCGTGGATTTAAAAAAAAATGAGTAGCCTATGTCTTCTTCCAGACTATTCTCTACATCTATATCAATTTTCATCGAGATCCCTTCAGCTTTTTAGGCTACAAACTCTAACAAACATCCATCTAAACATTCGCATTTACAATATTAGTAAGAAGTAAAATTAAGATATATTAATTAATTAGTTCTTTGACATTTTTTCTACTTTTGCAAATAAATTTGTTAAGGTTTTGATATATGATTAATCTGAAATGTAAATAAATCATCATCATCTCCCCTGCCTTATCCTACTCCCGTAGGGTCGGCGCACCGGGTTTTCGTTCTCCAAAGCATTCTATCATCCGTCATCTCAGACATCACTCCCTTCTTGATCATGTCACCTGAAATATAAATAAATGTAGAATAAAAAATAATTTAATAATTGATGAAGAATTGGCATTATTTATTATTAGCCTTACAAATAAATGTACTACAAAGTTAAACTTAATTTGTACTAAAAATTGCTTAAACTCCGTTTATTTCTAAGTTAAACTTTATACCGCGTTTATTTGTAAGGCTGTAGGTCTTTAAATTTATACTCCAGTTGTATAATAGCTATATTGTAATGTTAAATAACTATTAAACAATATTCTAAGTTATATTCTAACTTAAAACTTTATATCTAAAACCGTTGTGAAATGTTCTTTTTTGAATGGTGGTGATTTATAAGTGAAGCAAACATCTGCACTTGTCAGTTGTAAGAAAAAAGGCGCCTTTAAGAATTGTCGCTCGTTTTCACTGCGGATAAAATTGCCGTAATAAATTTTCAGGAGAAACATTATTAAAAAGTTTTGCTCCTAATGTGTTTTGATTGTTGGAAAGTGAACCACGAATTGTTAGTAATGGAATATAAATGTTTTTGCTATTTTTATTAATGTTATAAAAAATGAATTGATACAATAATTTTTAAATTCATCAAGGAAACGCTAAAAAGTTTTTAGTTATTTTTTTCAAATTCCGTTACTCTTTACGATAGCTAACTGTGTAATTAGTTAAATCTACTCCAGAAAATAAGTTCACAAAAGAATATTGTTTTTCAAATAATTTTTAAAACTGAATTGAATAATAAATTTCATATATTTGACTAACGAAAATGGCGGAAACTACACGTTATTACGTTCTCGCTGTAGTTAAATTTCATGAATCTGCAATAAGTATTAAATTTGTACCAAGAGAGCGTTTTATTAGAGCGGTTGAAGCTTATTTTATGATAGGGTTGATATAAATTATCTTCTTCCTGCAAGTATCAAGGTAAAAAGTTCAAAGCAAACGCGAAAAATTATTTTGAAAAATTTCGCGTAGATATGCTACGTCGCTACAATGCTACGCATCTACGCTGCTACGCTGTCCGCGTTTTTGTTTAAATTGAATTGAATCATAATAAAAATCCTAGCTTTCGCCGGCGACTCCGTCCGCGTGGAATTAAGGAAAACAAAAGAGAGTAGCCTATGTGTTCTTCCAGACTATCCTCTACATATACCAAATACCATTGAAATCCGTTCAGCCGTTTAGGCTACAAACTCTAACAAACATCCATCCATCTAAACTTTCGCATTTATAACATTAGTATGATTAACTTATTTTTTTACCCCTCATCCTGTCCTTAGTAGTAAGGAAAATTAGGAATTTACACACTATGTAAAATCAAAATTGCTATCTCTTGTGACATAGACTGTCTGTGGTAACGAAGGTGTTCCTTTGGGAGAGCGTTATGCAATATAATGCCAATAAGTAACATAAGATATCTCTAGAGTATCACGTACGTTATATATTCTATCTGTAAATGTTTATTTGATTCTTATTAAAATTTATTAAATAAATGGATTGGTATCTTTGAATACTTTTAAGCCTGTCTTTAATTTTATTCATATTTAAAGTTTGGTTTTAATTATTAAGTAAACATAAATGGAATATAAAGGATGTTTAGAAATGTATGAAGTAACTTAGAGGTTGTTATTTTGATTTTTAAATAAATAATTTTGATATTTGACATAAATGGTGTTTTAAAATCTTTTAGTTGATTTCTTATCTCCGGAACGGTAGGTCGATTTCATCGAACTTTCACTGGAAGGTAGCTGACATAGACGGGCATGAAATAGTCTACTTTTTACCTTAATATTGCGTGGTATTAAAAATTGTTACGGTGTCTCTAAAGTATGGCTTAGTATCTACTCTAAGGGGTGACTAGGCTTTATTCAACCACGCCTAGGGCATTTGACTTTACAGATGACTGAATTTCTTTCCATTTATGTGTAGGTTGCATCACTTTATCCGTCATCGTAAGAACATCAAAGACAATCGAAATTTATTTGGTAAATGACAGGATTCGAACACAATACTGCAGATTACAAGTCAAGTGATTAAACCCCTGAGCCACCGAATGTTTTAAATTAAAATTTATCTGTGTATATCACTGGCTTTTGCCCGCGTCTTCATCTGCGTGGAATTAAAAAATCAAAAGTAAGCCTATATGTTCCAGAATATCCACTATATGTATGAAAATCAACGAGATCCATTCAGGGGTTTAGGCTACAAACTCTACCAAACATCCATTTAACTTTTGTACTTATAATAGCAATGTATCCAACATTTCAAAAAATTGTAAAAACATCTATAAGTTGAATTCTTTTTAAACCACATTTCAGTTTCCAGACTTGTAAAATATTCCGCTTTGAGACAGTTTGCTCCGCGTATTGTTTTTAAGATATAAATCTCTCGTGCGGGCGTCAGAGACTGTTTTATATTCCATGTTTATACGTCCCATGTGTGACTCAGTTTGTACGTGTTTTCTTTATAATATATGACGTATTATCGTTTAAATAGGGATGTGCGTTACTTTATTTTTTAATAGTACTGGGAAATATTTTAATAGTACAAGCTGTGGGGCAAATTTTCTCTAGAATTCATGATACTATGTATCAATTGTAAATGGAATGGAAGAATATATTCGAATTAGGGTTGTAACGGAGGTCATTATAACGGAATCGGATGCGGATGCGGTTGGTTTCACCTCAGCAGAAGCGGAGGTTAGAGAAGCGGAAGCGGAGGTCAATAATAAAGTATTAATTGCGATTTATTAAATAAAACTACGATAATTCAAAATACAGATTGGTATATACCATTTACATTATAATATATTATATTATATTTGGTATATTATATCTTGTAATGATATCATTACAAGATACAGTTTATTATGCAAATGTAATGTATAGACTTATTATTAGTATAGATATTTAGACTCCAGGTAATGAAACTCCATACATACATCTGTACATAATGTATGTCAACATATTTTTCCGTCCAGTCAGGGAGAAAGAAGAATCCATTGTTTTCTAAAACATTTCAAGGATAATAATTGCTTTATACAAAACTAGTCCTTGCTCGCGACTTCGCACCAGAGACATTAAAAATACAGCTTACTTACTGGAAACGTAGCTTTTTAATGGTGAATAAATTTATGAAATCGTCCCAGTAATTTTTTACTTATTTCAATACATACAACAATATAGCTAAATATGAAAAGAATTATAAAAATAAACATTACTTTTATGTTGTAACGTATTTTTAATATAATAAATAGTGCATTTTATTATTCTGCTGAAAAGGATAAATCGTCGCCTTATAACCACATATTCCGTAGACAAAAATTAATTCTATTTCTTGTATCCTATATTCATATATCAGCGACACATACGATTATCTGCAGATCAATTTGTATCTCGCTATCTAAGCTTGTTTGTCGACCTTGTATCGACTGTTAAAATCCAAGGACACTTACAATATGGTGCAAGTCACAAGCGACATAACAATTAGTGTTTCCATTAACAAAACTTGTATGAAAACTTGTTATCCCGCTCATGCTATAAATAAATAAATAAAGACAATAATAGCCTATAATACAATTGTCAGCAGTAGAATTGGACTATTATTTATTAAAACTAAAAACTTAGTTACTAAACTAACATTATAATATTTCTCCCCTTGGAATTAAACAAACACAAAAGCAAGTAGCCTATGTGTTCTTCCAGACTACGTTCTATACCTATGCCAAATTTCATCGAAATCCGTTAAGCCGTTTAAGCTATAAACTCTAACAAATATCCATTCATCCATCTAAACATTCACATTTATAATATTAGTAAGAAAGACATGGCTCGTATTCTTTGTGTCGTAATCAGTTATTAATAAGCCACTTATGGAGCCCCTTAAGAAGAAAGTCCTTTAAGAAATATAATCTTATATTTATCAAATCATTAAACAAATCGGAATTAATCATTTTTCATTAAAGCAAGAGAGTTGTAGTATTTTCTAAATATTGGTCTAAATCGCCATTTCCTTACATTTAGGGCACAACAGTAATACATAACAAGCGTAATTTATACCGTCTTCTCCCATTTCGCTCAATTAAATAGAAATACGCAGATATAGAGAAACACAAATAGCAAATACTACTTTTTACATGAAGTTGTCTATACATTAGTTACGAAAACAGATCTGTACATAGTCTTATTTACTATGTAACACAGAACTATTTTAAGTATAATTTAAGTCCCTTTCTCTTTACCACCCTTTTCTTATAAGGAGAGGATGGGAAGGGAAAGTGGATTTGACGGTGGAGGAGATGCATAGGCAGGGGAAATATCCTTTTTATGTGCGTCTCTTCCTCCGTCGGATAAGGGCAGGCAACGCATCTGCAATTGCGGATGTCTATGGGCAGTGGTCGCTTCGCCATTTTGGCGGATTCAAGTGGCCGCTTGCTCGTTTGCCACCAATGCTATAAAAAAAAAGAACAGAGGCTGGAATTAATTCCGCGTTTCGTCTGATAGTGCGCGTGTCGGAGGCCTTACCCTCTATTATTTTTCAACCTTTTTTGGAGGGTCACAGGAACACATAGGAAGGGGAAATAATCTCGTTCCTTTCCATTTTTCGTCAATTAAAGGTAGGCATTATTTGTAATTGCAGATGACTAGGGAAGCGGTCGCTTTACTATTGCGCCGAATTTAAGTGTCCGCTTAGTTGATTGTTTGCCAACTTATAATCTAGCTTCATAATTAAAAATCAGAAAGACTTAACAAATCTGAGTGGTATAATATAATTCTAGTTCTAATATTTAATACAGATAACTAGCTTTCGCTCGCGATTCCGTCCTCATGTGGTTTAAGATATTTATTTCTCTAAGAATATACAATTCGCTTAACGAGAAATAAATACAAAAATATAAACAAAAATACTCATGGAATAATAAATACAAAAAGTAGCCTATGTATTCTTCCAGATTATCCTCTACCTCTATGTCAAGTTTCATCGAGATCCGTTCAGCAGTTTAGGCTACAAACTCTAACAAATATCCATCCATCCTAAACTGTCGCATTTGTAATGTCATAGTATGTGACTGCCTACTCTTTGAGAGAAAAAAATTTGGATATTGTGTATTTCTTAGATAATACTCAAATAAATTGTAAACATAAATGTAAATCCCGCTTAAGTCCCGTAAAACCTACAAAAAGCCTCCACCAAATGTCACTTGGAAGATATAACTTAGTATTAAGATTGCATGGATTACGGGAAACCTTCAGGGAAATATTTAACATCTCTACTAATATAATAAAGCGTAAACACACTACTTTGTGGCGTAGGATGTCAGCAATCACAGCATATTTTTGAATGATTCCCTCTTTAGTCAAAACCCCTACACTTACGACACGCTTTAAGCTATATATTTTCACGCTATAAAACTAAGCGGTAAATAAATTGGATAAAAACTTCATGTGGGTAACGGACCATAAACTACAAGCTGCCAACATTAAGGAAGCAAGGTTATTATGGTAACGGTAATTTTAACATTTGCAATTGAGATTTTGACAAATGTAAACAAGAAAATAAAGTTTTTTGGCATAGATGTAGAGAATAGTCTAGAACACATAGGCTAGTTGCATTTAATTTTTAATTCCTCGCGGACGGAGTCGCGGGCGAAAGCTAGTAGATAAATAAAATTTGTAGCTACTCTTTGAAATTTGAAATTCGTTTCGTGATTCACTAAGTAATCGTATTGTTAAAATTTTGCAATGATTTGAACGCAATTCGAAAAGGTTTCGATTGTGTAGAGTTTCCAAAAAAAAATCCCGTTCGCAACGTTTCGTTAATTAAGGCGTAGCGGTTTTTAGTTGTTAATGACTATCCATACCTCGGGATAGAGTAATTAACAAGGCCTGATAGCCTGTGTTGATTACACCGGCTATTGACGGGAACAAACAATTGTACTCTATTCATACTTTGGTAAGCGTAGCCTTAAACAGTAGACATTTTTATGTTTACAGGATGCCTTTCATATGCGGAGAGAAGATGACCATTTAATTTAAAAAAAGTGTTTTGTTTTTTTTTATTTTTTATTTATTCATGAATGCAGATACAAAACCAGAGGAAAAAGAAATTGGATTTTTGCAAAGGAGGGATGGGGAGGAAGTCGCGGCCAAAACCAAGTTACACTTTTAAATGCAGAAACTATACCATTACTAGCTAGCCCGCGATTACCTCTACTAGGAATTTTAAAAAAAGTAGGTAGTAGGTAAAATCTAACAAACATCCATCCATACATCCATTCATCTAAACTTTTGCATTTATAATATTAGCAAAATAGAACTCTGTCACTATTTACTTGATTAGTTACCATAGTTTCATCAGATATGTATTTTAAACAGTTTCATTGTAGTTTCAAAGATATATTCATTAATCTCCAGAACGGCCGCGGGCTAGCCGACGTTATCAATTACACGAGTCTGATAAATAAAGACTTTATACAAAGCCAGATAATAGAGGAACGAAGCGAATAAAGGACAGATAATAGAATTCCACTTATATTCATTACATCATATATAACGTCATCTATACTATCATAATAAGCGAGCGTTCGCACGGACGCGAAAACGCTAGGCGGTAACTATGTGTCAAAATAGAACGTATGGGATTGTATGAAGCTGTTCATACGGGGGCGTTTTTCTTCTCGGCGTATTTCTCTACGCGCACTGTTCCATTTTGGGCACTAGGCGTTAGCGTAAAAATAAAATGGAACGTATGGAAGAAGAAGTTTATGTTTAAGCTAATATAATAAAGCTTAAACATACACTTCTTTGTTGCCTAAGATGTCAATCACAGCATGTTTTTGAATAATTCTTTTTTTAATAAAAAGCCGTAGTAAATATTTTTGATAAAAACCCTAATGTGGGAAAGAGACCATAAGTTGCTGCCAACATCAAGGAATCAAGATTGTCAATGTTTGTCATGCCATGTCATTTTGACATTTACTATTGATAATTTGACAAATGTAAACATATTTTTTTTCATAATTTCATGCGGATGAAGCCGCACGGGAACAGCTAGTTAATATATGTTTTCGGGCTAGCTTTCGTCGCGACTCCGTCCGCGTGGTATTGGAAAAAACAAAAGTAAATAGCCTATGTGATCTTCCAGACTATATTCTACGTCTATGCCAAACCAATGAAACCCGTTCAGCCGTTAAGGTTACAAACTCAAACAAATATTGATCCATCCATCTAAACTCTCCCATTTATAATATTCGTAAGATAGAAACATCGTAGCCAACATAAAACTCAAGGGTATTGGGTCAATTACAAAGAACTACAGCTATAGTTTGTCTAAATAAGATAGATTAGTTTGACAATTCATTTCAAATTTAGTAGGGATGGGTTGTGTAATTTCAGTCATGAATCTTATCGTTTCCGATTTTTATTCTTATAGAAGTTGGAATCGATAGATTCATAGTTATAACTTATGAATGAAGAAAACACTGTTTTCTCAAATTAATAATGACCATTACAAATGATGAGAGTAAATAAATGTTTATTACTACTACAGTCGTACGTAATTGAATCGGATATCGCTATTATTTCTGTCATCACTAAATTCTCTACACTATAATCAATAGAATTGTCCTCTAAATTAGTTAATAAGAAAATAATTATTTCAACCGAATATCGATAGTTCATAATTGTTCGCTGCGTGTTTGTTTCGTCACTACGATACCTGTCTATTAAGTACGGCATTTGCCTTCATACTTGAATTCGATACTTCATATGCGTCATTTATCAAACTAGTCTATCTTATTTAGATAAACTATAGCTAGCTTATAGAATTCTTAATTAATTGGTTTACGACATTTTTAGGTCTTTTAAGTGACCCAGATTCGATGCCCTTAAGTGTATATTCTGTCCAAACATCTCTGCATTCAAAAATATTTACAACGTTAAAAATAAATCGATTTTATTTATCAAAATGAATAAAGCGTAGACAATGAGAGGAATTTAAAACATGAGATTATTCAAAGCCTAAAAAAGCAAACCCCCAGCCTGCCTCCCCTTAAGAGATAAAGTACCATCTACGTACATTATTTTGGATTAAGGACAATCCCTTTTACAAAACCAAATATATCGCTTTAGGGTAAATCTAAATGTTTTGTTATTATATGAAAGTGAAGCTTTTAAAATTAAATTAATGGACACCTTTTTCTATATCAACTTTGTTTAAATTTAATAAGATTATCAAGCGATTAAAATATAACATTTTTTATTTTAGTAGAATTTAATATATATTTTCATTTGCGCACATTTAATCTATACTATTATAATAAAGCGTAAACACACACTTCTTTGTTGCCTAAGATGTCAGCAATTACAGCACGTTTTTGAATACATCTCTTTTAAATAAAGAGCCCTACACTTACGTCACGCTATAGGCTATATATTTTCACGCCATTAAACTTAGGGGGTAAATATTTTGAATAAAAACCCTAATGTGGGAAAGAGATCATAAGTTGCTGCCAACATCAAGGAAAAAAAATTTACTAAGGTTTGTAATATCATGTCATTTTGACATTTGTAATTGAATATGACAAATGTAAACAATTAAGTGAAGATTTTACAGTTGCATGCGGATGAAGCCGGACGGGAACAGCTAGTTACTTATAATGAAAAAAAAACAAATTCATAAATTGTTCGTCTGTCCGCAAGTCACTAAAACGTTTGGACCGTTTTTTTTTTTTGGAATGTAATTTAATGTGGTGTAGTAACTTAGAAGTTCTTTCTGTGCTGAGGAAGCCGTTTGCTAGTTTTAGATTTCTAGAAACCATTTCATGTAAGTATTACGACACGATTTACAACAGTTAAAAGGCTATTCGAACCCATTATAGATAGATCTTTAGTAAACTTAACAACTATGTTATTGGCGCTTCGATTTCGATTTTTCTATTAATAAATATTGGGTTATTTTTCCTAGATCCTGGATGACGTCATACTGTGAAGGTCCACGTAATTTAAGATAAATAATGCACTATTATAATCTATACATATAATAAAATTAGAGTGTCTGTAATATCAAAAGAAAAATACCAGATTTCGGGAAGAGGAACAAAAATCGCAATAGTTTTTTTTTATCTCGTGTCTATCTGTCTATCCGTATGTCCGCAAGCCCCGTTTGTTCTGGGTAATCTCCGAAACGGCTGGACCGATTCCGATTTTTTATTATTTAATATTGCGTAGACGAAGTCGCGGGCAACAGCTAGTGTTCAATGAAAAGGTTAGATTTATAGATCATAAAGCGGCAGGATGTTTATACCTTCGCTATTATTAACTTATCTATGTTAAATAAATCAAGAAACTTGTATAACCTCAAAAATATAATATTTAGTTAAATACGTGTTTAAACTCTTTGGTCGTTGATTCTGATTAGATTAGTGTATTGTAAAAATACTCTTTTATTCTTTTTTTTATAACATAAGGTGGCAAAGCATAAGGAGCAAGCGGCTACCCGAATCGGCTAAAATGGCGAAGCGACCGCTGCCCATACACATCCGCAATTGCAGATGCGTTGCCTACCTTTATCAGACGCAGGAGGAGACGCACATAAAGAGGATATTTTCCCTTCCTATGCATCTCCTCCACTGTCAAATCCTTCCCCCTTCCCATCCTCTCCTTATGAGAAAAGGGTGGTAAGGAGTAAGGGACTTAAATTAGGTCTCCGGCACCACACTCATCAGACGAAACACGGCATTGCTTCCATTTCACGCCTGTCTTCTGTAGTGGTATTACTGGGGGCGTGCCGGCCCTGCAGTGCTAAGATGTTAAAGTGGGCAATGCCACTGTAAAAAACTTCGTCATCTATCAGGCATTTAAGGCATTGTTAAAATACGTGTTTACGTATACATTGTCTTACTATATTTTGTGGTAGTAGATACTTTCTACCGAAAAACATTGTTAGTCCAATTTAATAAATTGTCCTTATCTATGGGATAAAAGGAGAAAACTTTGTTTTAACAGCTTCGGGTTGATGCGTTAATTAAGGAAATTCACCCTAACAATGTTATCGTGGTGAATATTTTTTTTGACAGTTCCCGACCTTTGAGAGAAAGTTCGTCAAACGCCTGCAGCGAACATGCTACTTAATGGATCTGGATTTTCATCTCTATCGTTCTGTTTGCAAAAGACAGAGATGGCAAGATGATACTCAGAAAATGGGATATTAGAAGGCAGACGAGATTTTTATCGCAATTAAAATGTAATGCGAATGAAACCAAGTATAATTTCTCTCTACATGTATTTTGTTATCAAGCGCAAACATAAACGCGTAGAATAAAATTAAACCCAATTACAATCGTATAAAGTTCACATTATTTGCATCACTATCGCCCGCGTGAAATTAAAAGAAAAAAAGTGAGTATCTGTAGAGTATCTGTTCTTCCAGACTATCTTCTGCATCTATACCAAATTTCATTGAAATCGGTTTAGCCGTTTACGCTATAAACTCTAACAAACATCCATCCATCTAAACTTTCGCATTTGTAATATTAGTATGATTAGAATGATTAATTCTGCTCCTCGCCGGTCTGTGTGTACAAACCCTTATAGTAGCTAAGAAAAATCACATTGTACTCTAAGGTAAGTATTAAAAAAGTTTCTTAAGAAAAATACTTTAATTTTGTAGCAACGTAAAGTTTCTGCATTTCCTGAATCTTCCTTAAATTTTATACGTGTTTTTTACAGTAAGACTTTTTTAATCTTATCGATGACATTGTTTAGTTTTTTTTATAGAATTTCCTCTGATATTAGGGTAAATAAGATTTTGTATTTTTTTTTATAATATAAGATGGCAAAATAGCAAGCGGCCACCTGAATCCACCGAAATGGAAAGCGACCGCTGCCCATAAACATCCGCAATTGCAGATGCGTTGTCTACCCTTCATTGACGGAGGAGGAGACGCACATAAAGAGGACATTTCCTCTTCCTATCCGTCTCCTACACTGTAAAATCCACTTTTCCTTCCCATCCTTTTCTCTTAAGAGAAGGGTGGAAAGGGAGAGGGATAAAATTAGGCCTCCGGCACCAAACTCATCAGACGAAACGCGGCATTGCTTCCATTTCACGCCTGTTTTCTGTGTGGTCGTGGTATTATACCGGGAGAGCCGACACATTCATGCGAAGATGTTAAAGCGGGCTCTACCACTGTTAAAAAATATAGAACTATACAGAAATACAGAACTAATAAATATAGAACCCTTATAATGTTTTAGTTCCGGCTTTTATACGTTTTATTAGAAAACTTTGCTCGCGCTTTCTTATGAAATTGATAGCCATAATAATAAATAACAATGTTTATTGCGACTTTTTTCCGTTTATAGCTATCGAAGATATCTTACATTTTTTTTAAATGTTTTATAACTAACATCTGTTTATCTGGTCAGTACTGCAATGCTTATTTACCTTAACATCTATACTCTATACATGTAATAAAATTGGACTGTCGGTTTTTATTATAAAAAAAAAAACAGATTTCAGGAAGAGATATGTATTTGGGTTGTTGATAACGAAAATCGCTTTAAAAATCTTTTGACAGTTTGTCTGTCTGCAAGCTGCGTTTGTCACGGGTAATCTGCGAAACGACTCAACCGATTTTGACCGGACTTTCACTGAAGGGTAGCTGACATAGACGGGCATATTATAGGCATATTATACTGCGTGAACGAAGAATAAAAAATTTACCTCTTTATAATGTTCAATTACTAGCTGTTGCCCGCAACATCATCCGTGCAGTAATAAAAAAAATAACTACAAAAAAACTACATATCCTCGGAAACTCGACATTTTTCTGGAATAAATCCTATTGTAGACCAGTCTTTTTATATCTGTGCCAAATCCCAATAAGATATGTTGAACCGTTGCAGAATTATCGACCTGAACCGGTCCTTATTTATGGGATTAAATCTAGACTTGTATGTTTTTCTAGACTATCTGCAAATTTCATCGACATCCGTTCAACAGTTTAGACTACAAACTCTAACAACCATACCTTTTGTATTCACAATATTAGTAAGAAGTAAGTTAAGACAGTCAGTCGGCTTTTAATTAAGGTACAATATTTTTTGTTATTTCGAAATATTTATCATTTTGTACTGCATTTTGTCATCTGTTTAATATTTCGTTGGCAACAAAACCGCATACATTGAACTGACGCCGGCACATGGTCTGCATCTGTAATTTTCTTTTTCTATACAATTTTGATTTAAACATACAAGGTAAACTTTTCATACGTGACTGGGCAAACTTTTAATGCAGAAATATTCTATCATTCCACTAGCGACACGTCTAGGTTCACACGTTTTGGACGTTTTTTTATAAATAACTAGCTGTTCCTCGCTTGTACCCGTGAAATTAGAAATTACTACAAAATATAGTCTGTGTTATTCACTGATAACGTAGCTTTTTAATGGTGAAAGAATTTTTGAAATCGGCCCACTAGTTTTGAAGTTAATTCAATATATACAAAAATACAAATCTTTCCTCTTTATAATATCAGTATAGTTTTGTAACATTATTTAAGTCTGTGTATACTGAGATAATTTAGCTTTTTAATGGTAAAATATTTTTTACAATTGATGCAGAAGTTTTTCAAGTTTATTTGTTAAATACGTACATAAATTCCATTTTATATGTTTAAATTAATTACAATTAATGTAAATGTAGTTAACGAAAGTTAAAGTTAGTTTTAACTTATTTAATCGTGAAGAATATATTTAAAACTTATAAAACCGGATTTCATTTTTTACTACCTTTTGCCTAGATTCGCCTAGATTACGACGACTTGGAATTAAAAAAAAGTAATCGTCCTATCTTTTTTTTAAGACTATCCTCTACATCATCAACTTGCCCTTACCCCTTATGGAGGGTCGGCACAGTATGTGCTGCTCCATACATCTCTATCAGCCGTCATATCTGAATCCACTCCTTTCTTAAGCATATCCTCTTTCACACAATCCATCCATACTTTCTTCGGTCTTCCTCTTTCTTTGTAGCCATCTACATTCATCCTTAACATTTCTACATCCTATTCTCAACTATACCAAATTTCATTGAGAGTCGTTTAGGCTACAGACTCTAACAAACATCCATCCATCTGAACTTATGCATTTATAATATTAGTAAAATTTAAAACAGAGATAACGAGTCTCATTGTTTTATAATTTGCTAATTTAATCGCAGTTTACTTTTATTACTAAAATGACATAACTCGCAGAAAAAAATACAGTTAACAAAATGATTTTTGCAGTACTTTTCTAATTAATTTTAACGTATATCGAAACAGGAATAAACTATTCAAAAGTGTTGCTCCAAATTAAAACGATACTGAAAAATGAATGCGGAGCGTTTTCATCTAAAAGCTTTTAGCGGCTTTTTTACGTGATTGTTTCAGTTACATAGTGTTTTTAGTTATTCCAAGTGTTTTAAAACATACGCAGTATTCATAGTAATTTGTAAAATAGTTTTACTACGACCTGTATAAAAACTTTTGTAAATGTTTTGAATTTGGAGTTTTTAAACAGTGAATATTTTTAGTGTTTTATTGACAATCTAAGGTCACCTTTGTTGTCCGATTGTCGATTGTTTCGCAGCCAATTCAACTTTAGTAGCCCTACCAAAAATCGAGTAGTGTGCATCAAATAAGCTTATAAGGATCAGAGCGCGACTAAACAGTTGTGCGATAGTTTAGTCAAAGATATACGGGCTCTAATGTGATTGAATTTAAAGAATGAGTTACCATCTATTCTACCCCGGAATTTTAACCGAACTTTTCATTTAAGACTGCCTGCTTAAGTATAATTTAAACTGTCAGAAGTGTACATCTTTAAATAATTGTAAAGCCCGCTATACACGCTTTCAACAGTGGTATTGTTCAGAGGAATCTAAATTGACAAAACTGAGGACTGAACAGTTCCCAGTTTAGTCAGGTTTAACTGAACGAATGGACTGTTCAGATAAAACTTAGCGTGTTTAGCGGGCTTTATTGGCATAAGTTATTAAACAAAACTCAAAGTCAAGTAGTTTTTGAGTTTATCCGTTACATATA
This sequence comes from Papilio polytes, assembly GCF_000836215.1. Lineage (NCBI taxonomy): Eukaryota > Metazoa > Arthropoda > Insecta > Lepidoptera > Papilionidae > Papilio > Papilio polytes. The sequence goes on along the minus strand of NW_013528248.1, from coordinate 434,017 downwards.
AAAAAATAAATCGATCCTCTTAATACTTTTAGTAAATAGCGATAGTATTGCGGTAGTAAAGAGTACGTAACGCCAGATCCGCCTGTCGGCGTTTGATGGACTCAACGTGTTAAAAGTTCTGTAGTGACAGTCAGCAAGAGGTCACTTCTGTAGTGACAGTCAGTAAGACTCACTTTTAGAGTGACCGGCAGCGAGCGCTCACTTCTTTCGTGGCGGTCAACGAGAACGGTCCCGTTGAAACCATCACGGACTCTACCACGAATGGAAACATATCTCCAGCGATAAGGAAACTCACTATTGACATCGGAATCACCTTACCCCTCCCTACGACATGTATATTTTGTTAGCGTGATATTTATAACAGATCAATGATTGTCCGGTGTTAGAATATCAATTAGGCAACGTACACAAATCGTGCAAATATAATTAACCAAAACCGTTGCTCTTGTTTACCATTGGTTAACCTGTATGCATTATCCGATCATGTTAGTGTTTGAAATAATATTTGGAATATACACAATTTTGTAAAACATCAAGAATAACAGAAACGATTTACTTTAGATGACGTTATTGTCGTGGCCAGAAATCAAAATATGCTTTGATAAATCTAAATTTAAATTATTGCGTTTTTTCTTTGGATTATGAAAGTTCATACATAAATAAGTTTAAAATAAAAGACGATTTCTCTATATTGCAGTTTACATCATATTAATACACATACGAGTTTATATTGAAGTTTACATCTAATGTCAAATTTAGGTTGGGTAGGCAACGCATTTGCAATTGCGGATGTCTATGGGCAGCGGTCGCTTCGCCATTTTGGTGGATTTAAGTGGCCGCTTGCTCGTTTGCCACCTTATGTTATAAAAAAAATAATAATTTCATTCAGTGCCATTCATCCGTTAACGAGGCAAACTCTAACAAACACGCCTAAACTTTGGAATCTATAATATTAGTAAGATGTAAAAAAAATATCTGAATGTAGCGAAATTATAGAACAAAATAAAGAAAATTAGCATTGCCTTTGAATATACAATATAAGCATTGTATGCAATGAAAAAAGCATCTCTTAAAAAAAAAACATACATCATGTTATATTTTTTATCTTTATTTCGATCAAAATCAAAACACGAATGATTCTCGCATGTTTCCACGCGGCTGGAAAGGTCAGTATGTCATTGACAAATTCATCGAGGTTTTTCTGACGTAAAAGCGATAGAATATAAAAAAGCTTTCAAGTTAAAATAATTCAACATATTTTGCTTTTTGGCGGGAATTCCACGTTTTTACATTGTCCGTTTTAAAACTTATAACCAAGTTAAATGAAGTTTTTTTCCTTGCATTTAGTATTGACGAGCTGTTGCCCACAACTTCGTCCGCGAGGTATTAGAAAACATACTAACTATATAAATTACAAAACGCTCCGTATCCCTTGGGAACTGGACATTTTTTGGTGATGAAGCTTATCCCATGTGTACTCCAGACTTTTTTTTATATCTGTGCCAAATTTCAATAAGATATTTTGAACCGTTGCAGAATAATCGACTAAACATTATAAAACTAAATAAATGAATCCCACGGGAATGGTAACTATTCCCAGGATAAAAAGTAGCCTATGTGTTCTTCCAGACTACGCTGTAAACCTGTGCCAAATTTCATTGAGATCCGTTCAGCCGTTTAGACTACAAACGCTAACAAACATCCATCCATCCATCCATCCATCTAAACTTTCGCATTTATAATATAATATTAGTAAGATTAAAAAAAACGAGAGAAAACATTCTCTAGATTCCATATGAAAGTATCACTGAATTTAACTATTACAACAATTACGACAGATGAAAATGCATATTAAAGAAAGCGAATTAAAAAAAAATCTCTGTCTATACGAGGCCGCATTTTTTCCGGTTAATCTTCGAAAATACTAGACCGATGACACCGTGACTTAACGCACTAATGCACACGGGAATACCATAGCCAACTTTCTCCTTTAAATTTCCACAAAGACAAAGTCGTCAGCGATCGCTAGTATGCAATGTTCACGTATTCGTATAACTACAGTGGTCAAGTTTGGACACTTATGTTTTATATAACAAGGTACGAGAGCGTTTCCTTACAACTTGCATACAAAAGCTAACGAACACTTGAAGTGACCTACAGAGTAACGTAGAGAATACAAAAAGAAATGTTCTTCAATTCAAAGAATACTTAGGAATATATTGTCGTAATAATTCACACTAGACTACACTGTTTAACGACTAGCTTTTACTCGAGACTTCGTCTGCGAAATTAATAAAAGTTATAACAAACTTAAAGTGGTTTAAATTAATGTAAAAAAAATTGTAAAAAATGGTACATTTCAAATTATCCTTTTAAAAGGCTTAGGTATTAATTAATTCGAATTTCGGTATAAGATAAAATTTTAAAACAGTAGCGTAAATGAAAATTTAATTAAAATGCGGTCTTCTTTTTCAACGCAAACTTCTTCATAAATAACTCTTAAGCCAGCGGTAGACTTGGCAATTAGTTGCACCGCGTACTTGAAATAACAACCGAAGCAATTGGAATATACATTGCAACTTATATGTAATGTAAAATAAGTTTTTTATAAATTAAATATAAAACCATATATAAAAGCTGTTACGGGCCTGTCCCACCAAATTATAAATTGTCTGATAACAATCTAACGTGTAAAATGTGATTGGAAATATCGGATTTTGTCCCCTTATGTCCAGTGACGTCATTTTTAAGCTATCTGAGTTTCTATCAGCCAGTGGTAGGACAGGCCCCGAGTACGGATTCGCGGGCGAAAGCTAGTCATGAATTGTATCATTATATTCTGTAATTAAATTATGTAATAATTGAATAAAGCATTTTTTTATATATTCCATTCCCATATAGTGGTTTTTTTTTAATTTATTTACCTCATATGTTTAATAGCGGGAAGATATAGCCTAAAGCGTGTCGTAAGTGTAGGGCTTTTTATTAAAGAAAGGATTATTCAAAAACATGCTGTGATTGCTAACATACGCCACGAAGTATAGTGTGTTTACGCTTTATTATACTAGTATAGATATAAATTAAAATTGTACCGGGAATTGACTATATAAAAGCGATTTATATGAAATATTTTTCCTTCTTAAGTTAAGCTATAAATTTCGTCTTGAAACCGGGAAGTGACAGTATAAATTACTCGAAGACACCACATTGTGGAAGGCGTCTATCTTAATATCATATTATTTTATAGCTGTGGTTGTCAAAGAAAGTGATTCTCGGTGTTAAAAATAAAATTCCTCAGTAATTATAATCTTATTTTGAGGTTAATTCCATATTTTAGTGAAATAATAAAAATTGTTGATTTTTTGTCTTGTCCTGTCGTGTTATGTTTATAGCTCTACTAAACTAGATGAAAATAATTTTAAAAATCTTGCGTCTTATAAGTCGTGGCCAGTGTAGTCAATTAACAGGCCCACTGCGTAACAGGCCGATATCGGCCTGACGCGGTACTATTCCCTATGAGCCTCTCTCTTGTGCGAAACGAGTATCTCAGGTATATGCATTACATTACATAAAATGTATACATTATATTTCCACAAAGTTATAGCAATTTAATCTATCCTAGTGCTGGTGGGTCTAGAAAGACCTGCCACGCACTTGCGGAATTATCATTGGGGGCCCATTTTGGCCCGCCGCCGCACCAGTTGAAGAATTATGATTTTACTTGACGCAGTAACCGTGTTAAGTTTACGGTTAACCGTATTTTGTCTTCCGTCTTCCGTAGTCATATATTAAACTCAATAAAACCGTTAATAAAAATGATCAATAATTAAAAATAAAATTAAATGAATTTCTGTAATTAGGAAATCATGCCATAACGATCATCATTATTAAAATAACATTACTGTTACAATAAAGTCCACATCTACGAAAAAAAAAGTATTTAATAATTCATGACCCACTCTAAACCGGTGACGAGAATTCGTATTCAAATCAAAACCCCTGAATTATAAGATTAGCACGTTCTGTCGGAAAAGTTTGTACCAACTTACATAAATCTAACGCTTCTCAAACTTGGTTCTATTAATTTAATTACGAGTGACTTCTTCGAAGTTAATAATTACAGCCTAAATTCAGACCAAAAAAAAGGTTTTTGCACACTCATCATCATCTTCCTCCTTATCCTACTCCGGTAGGGTCGGCACAACAGGTTTTTGTCCTCCTAATAACTCTATCTTACGTCATCTCAGTCATCACTCCCTTTTTGATCATGTCACCTTTCACGCAATTCATCTCTTTGTAAGTCTACCTCTACTGGGGTACCCTTCCACATTAATAACTAACGTTCTCCTTGTAACATGCGATTCATCCCTCCTCATAACATGCCCATACTATGCTGTCCTTTTACTCCTTACCTTCTCTATCACTAGGGCTACTCTCAAACTTCCTCTAATATACCCATTTCGTATCTTATCCATTCGTGTTACCACACATCCATGTGTTAACATTCGCATTTCTGTCATATGTAGTCTTCTTTCATCCGTCACTTTTACTGCCCAACATTCAGATCCATACATCATGACAGGTCTGACGACGGCCATGTAAATTTTTTAAGGTTTTTGTACACTATACAAATAAAAGTAAAAGTTTTATAAAACGGACGTAATTTCTAACGTATCGTTTTCGGTAAATTTTTCTCTCGGGTCCAGTTGTACAAAATATCATGTCGCTTATTGGTATCGTATTGCATAAAGCGGTCGCAAGAGGAAAACCTTTGGTAAAATGAGTTAGAAGTTATACGTTTGAACTAGTGATGCTCGCGACTTCGTCCACGCAATATAAAGATTAAAAAGTAGCCTATAATATGCTTGTCTATGTCAGCTACCCTTCAGTGAAAGTCCGGTCGAAATCGGTCCAGCCGTTGCGGAGATTACCCGGAACAAACGCGACTTGCGGACAGACAGACAGAAAAAAAGGTAATGCGATTTTCGTTATCAGCAACGCAAATACATCGTATTCCCGAAATCTGGAATTTTTCTTTTGGTATTACAAACAGACGCTCTATTTTATTAAATGTATACATACATAAAAGTGATATTTCAATAATTGGGTTACCAGCCTTTATCGTTTTATTTTTAAAACGTTTCTTCGAGTTCCTGGTGTCTGTTGCATTATGTTGGCCATTGAGTTTTATCGAGTCGTTAAGACTTTCTTGTCCACAGATGTCTCTTGTAGTTTTTTCTAATTATACCAAAAAAAAAACTTATCTTCTACCCGTACTTATTTTACTCTCTTAGAACGTACCTAGTTCGTCCTCCAAATTATTATATCTCCCGTCATCTCAGTCATCACTCCCTTCTTGATCATGTCATGTTCATCACCGTCCATCTTTTGTTTTCTTAATTCGTCTAAAAAGACTCTTTTAACTTTCTATCCGAATAAATTTGCGATTGTCGATTGTTTCGTAACCAATTCAACTGTTTAGTTGCACAACTAAAAATCTAGTAGTGTGCGCACCTCTGCTATAGGATTTAAAGCGCGACTAAACAGTTGTCTAATAGTTTAGACAAAGGTGTGCTCACTATTAGTATATAGAAACAAGAATAAGGTGCATTAAAATTCAATCCAAATATATTTTAGGACAAAAATCCTACACATTTTACTTCCCTATTGAGTCTGGTCCAATCAGTAATGCCAGGAACATCTTAATAGATGTTCCTGGCATTACTGATTTCAGGCATTCTACGACATTCAAAATGTCATCGAGAAATCGTCCGGCCAGGCTGCATTTGACCGGTACTCAACGAAAATTGGAAAGGCGTTTAAACAGGAAATAAATTTTTATCGGTTTAAGATTTCACGTCGGGAAAAATATCGGAGATCCAAAGAAAATAAAGGCAAAAGTGCTTTTTAAACGAAGTCTCTTAGTTTAGTAGAGCACTGACAAATTTAATATTATTCAAATACTAGCTTTCGCCCGCGACTCCGTTCGCGTGGAATTGACAATAAAACAAAAGTAAATAGTCTATGTGTTCTTCCAGGTTATCCTCTACATCTATGCCAAATTTCATCGAAATCCGTTCAGCTGTTTAGACTACAAACTCTAACAAACATCCATACATCTAAACTTTCACATCATACTAATATTATAAATGCGTAAGTTTAGATGAATGGATGGATGGATGGATGTTTGTTAGAGTTTGTAGCCTAAACGGATTTCATTGAAATTCGGCATATACTTAGAGGATAGTCTGGAAGAACACATAGGCCACTCACTTTGTTTTTTTAATTCCACGCGGACGGAGTCGCGGGCGACAGCTAGTTTATAATATTAGTAAGCAGTAAGATTACACCTGGATTACAGATATTGTTTTAATTTGAGAAATAACCTCTAAAAGATCTCTTAAAAACAAGTCCAAAAAACCTAACTCAATTCCCTGTTCATTAAATCCGCATAGACAACTTGAATGCAGTGCAGACGGGACTCATTAAAGTAGAGGGCCCCTAATCTTTTTAATTTGTCTGTACCTAAATACTGAAGCACAGTTTAATGCGCTTAAAGTATGCTTGACATTTTTTTTTGTTTTGTTTCACAATATACATTGTTACCAAAGAGATTTTTTTTATATAATATAAGGTGACAAACGAGCAAGCGGTCACTTAAATCCAATGAAATGGCAAGCGACTGCTGCCCATAACATCTGCAATTGCAGATGAGTTGCCTACCTTTAATTTACGGAGGAGGAGAGGACATAAAGAGGACACTTCCCCTTCCTGTGCGTCTACTCCACCGTCAAATCCACTTTTCCTTCCTATCCTTTCCTCTTAAGAAAACGGTGGAAAGGAAAAGGGACTAAAATTAGGCCTTCGGCACCACACTCATCGGACGAAACGCGAAATTGCTTCCACTTCACGCTTGTCTTCTGTGTGGTCGTGGTATTATATCGGGCGAGCCGACTCATTCGTGCGAAGATGTTAAAGCGGGCTCTACCACTGTTAAAAAAGATTCAAATTATAATGACAATTTTTTGTACGAAGTTAGCATACCTCTCGGGACGCTGTCTTCGTAAAATTAAAATACAAAAGTAAACAACCTATGTGTTCTTCCAGACTATATTTTAAATCTATGCCAAATTTCACCTAAATCCGCTCAGCAGTTCTGGCTAATAAATCTAACATCCATCCATCTAAACTTAAATAATATATACTAGCTGGTTTTTGCGCCTTTATACATTTAAGCTAAAAAAATAGCTGATTATGTAAGCTTTTTAATGGCATAAGAATTTTTAAAATATGCCCAATAGTTTTTGAGTTATTTCAATACATACAAAACTACAAATCTCTTTACGATCTATACTAAATAACAATAATAATATAGAGGAAAGATTTGTATTCACGTAAAAACTACTGTACCGATTTCAAAAAATCTTTCTTAATTAGAAAGGTTACTTATCTGTCAGTAACAAAGGGTAGTTGTATTTTTTATTACTTTTTTAATTACACGCGGTTGTAGTCGCGAGCAACAGCTAGTATTAGTAAGATAGTTAACTTAGGGAAGCGAATTTATTTCTTTAACTATATATAGTTGTAACACAGTGACAGTGATAGTGACAGTTGACAGCGAGGGTGTCAGGAAGGGAAGACTGCACGTGGACACAATAATAAAGAAACACTACAAAGACATGCAGTTTTATTAATAATAAAGAAATACTACATCAATGTTTTAACATTTTGTGTAAAATCAAAATAGATGGCTGTTAAAAAAGAAAAAAAAAATCAAACTTTTAGTAATAAAAATATAAAAGAGCCACTATTGTCACATGAGATCCCGGATATTCCATTTGTGTGGTATAGTATAGTACCAGTGGTAAAGTAAGATTCATTAAGACGAACGTTTCCGTATAGATTAGTTAATAATGACAGGCTTCCCTTTCTGTGGTGAGTGACGTCACTCAGCAATGCTATATCCGAATGCCAAAGCATTATCCCTTCACGTAACGTAATTAAATAACTTGCGTTGTTGTGATGTAATTGTTGAGGGTCGGTGGCTCAGTGGTGGCACATGACTTGTAATCTACAGGTCTTGGGTTCGGACGTTCTTACGGTGAAGGAAAACATCGTGATGCCTGCACATATCGACGAAGAAATTCAAAGATGTGTGAACACAAGCCGCACGACGCTCGACTTTATTTATACTGAAATTAAATTTCGTATTTCATAAGCTATTATTTGTGATCAACCCTTCGATATGAAAGGGTCAACTTTATAATATTGTTATTATGTGCCCTTTGTATCTTTATTGGAGCAATATCTTACATAGTTTACTTTCAAATCCGTATTACTAGATGTACTTTACTCGACCAAAAAAATTACAAAATAAAATATAATTATTTTTTAATTTCAAATAAATAAAATAAAATAGCATTTAATCTTATCACCACAATTAGGAATAAGAGAAAAAAAAACACAACAAAATAATTAAAATAAAAATAAACACGTAATTACAGGACAAACAAAGTATATAGAATGTGTATTGCAGTGCTGACTGGATTGGGTCCTATCAGCTACTGATCGAAGCACCCAGCGCTGATCTTCCGCGAGTTTATAATATTCCTACTTTTTTTATCCATACTAAACATTTATAAACTGTTTTAACACCTTAATTGCGATTTCAAATTAATGCTTTTTCATTTTATAAATGAACTTTAAAAAAAAACTACAACACTCGTCCGGAATGTTGGCACATATCCAAAACAAATGACTATCGCACGCTGGTTGTATGAAGCTTGGACGTGTCGTCGCATGATTTTGACGCTTGTAACAGGATTAAATGCCAAATATTAAAAGACTAGCTGTTCCCGTGTGGCTTCATCTGCATGATTTTACGAAAAAAATATTTTATTGTTTACATTTGTCAAATTATCTATTGCAAATGTCATAATAACATGACATGATGACAAACCATGGCAACCTTGCTTCCTTGATGTTGGCAGCTTGTAGACTATGGACACTTTTTCACATTAGGGTTTCATCTAATTTATTTAAGAATTATATAAAAATGTGCTGTGATTGCTGATCTTACGCCACAATATTAGTAATATTAATATTTGATAAATTTAAAAACTTAATTAAAGGGTTGCATAAAATAAATAAAAAAAATGTGGAATGTTACGAATTATTTTTCACTATTCTTGGGTCAGAAACGGATCGGTTAAATACGATTAGAGAACCTATATTTTAGTCAAAAACCGCAAACATAGATAATTCCCGTACATCACCATCATCACCAGCTCACTATAAGTCCCCACCGAGGGGCTCGGAGCCTACCCTAAGTAAGGGGTGACTAGGCCATAGTCAACCACGCTGGCCAAGTGCGGGTTGGTTGACTTCACATATATCTTTGAATTTCTTCGCCGATACGTGCAGGTTGCATCACGATGTTTTCCTTCACCGTAAGAACGTCTGGTAAATTACGTACATAAGAAAATTCGAAAAATCGAAAATCACATTGGTACATGGCGGGATTCGAACCCAAGATCTGTAGATTACAAGTCAAGTGTTTAAACCACTGAGCCACCGACGCTCTTAATTCCCGTATTTAGAAATAGCATATGCATAAATATTGCTCTTGTACGTAGTCCACAATATTCCAATAATATCCTATTTATAAGGAATTCAGCGACACGCGTTTCGTTTTACGACATCTCTATCGTAAAGTCCGTTTTATGAGATTGAAAACTATTATCAGTGCATGTTTAATGGAATTGAAGCATTCGATCTCTGCTTGTAATTGTTATTGTGAAATTCTTAAATTGTTTTTCCCAATAAAAAGATAATTTCGAATTGAGAATCTCCTTTTTATGTTTGTTAATAAACTTCCTAATAAAAATTTGTAGTTAACTATAATGAGATGAATTCTAGAAAATAATTTAGAACTTTGGGCTATTGGAAATCAATATATTTATGTTTGACAAGTTTACTTTTTAATAATGGTAGAGCTTGCTTTAACATCTTCGCATGAATGGGTCGGCTCGTACGGTGTAATACCACGACCAAACAGACAGGCGTGAAATGGGAGCAAATCCGCGTTTCGTCTGATGAGTGTGGTGCCGGAGGCCTAACTTTAGTCCCTTTTCCTTCCCACCCTTTTTCTCATAAGAATAGGATGGGAAGAGAACGTGGATTTGACGGTGGAAAAGTGAAATATCCTCTTTATGTGCGTCTCCTCCTCCGTCGATTAAGGGTAAGCAACTCATCGCTATTGCGAAAGTCTGTGGGCTCATGATATAAAAAAAAACCTTAATTTTTACAAATCTTACTAACATTATAAACGCGAGAGTTTGTAGCCTAAACTGTTTAACGGATCTCGATGAATGGCATAGACGTAGAGAATAGTCTGGAACAATAGGCGATTTGTTTTTGTTTTTTAATTACATGAGACGGAGTCTCAGAAAGCTAGTAACAAAAAAAACATACAAACGAATTGAGTACCTCCTTCTTTTGGGAAGTCGGTCAAAAAGGAGCGCGTTAAATGTTTTAGATTATTTTAAAATACCTCTAATATGTGTCACTATCCTTATTAGTTGAAAAACAGGACACTGCGTTACAGCCTAACATGGCGCACAGAATTTGATTAAAGCATTGATTGAAACTGCACCGACACAAAGAACGGGCCTTTCTAATCAACAGTCGCTTTGAAACTTAATGAAGGTGCCAACATTGAGTTTTTCCTTTTTTTTGCCATTTCCTCACTACATAGTATAAAAGTTGCTTCTCCTTGTCTGTCTGTATGCTTAAAACTACGTAACGGGTTTACTGTAGTTTTAAATAGAATACAAGAGAAAGGTATATTAAAATTCATGTACGTTTTTCGTATCGGGATTGGACCCGTGCGAAGACTGGTTGGGTTGCTAGTTTTAAATAAAACATAGTCTATATCATTTAGAATTAATTTGGAATTGTAATATTGAAAGAATTTTTAAAATCGGTCCAATAGTTTTTGAGTTAATTCAACACAAACATTTAAAAATTTTCTCTTTATAATCAAGATTTAAAACATACACTAATGTTTTGGTATATCGGAAAATTAATACTTTATTCCAATAATCACTATAGTTTTAATGGTTTTGAAGAAATATTATTTTAAACGAGCTGTTGCCCGCGACATCGTCCGCGTGGTATTAGAAAACATACAAACTATATAAATTACAAAAAGTTACGTATCCCTCGGGAACCGGACATTTCTCGGGGATGAAGCTTATCCCATGTGTACTCTAGACTTTGTTTTATATCTGTGCCAAATTTCAATACGATATGTTGAACCGTTGCAGAATGATCGAGTAAACATTAAAAAACTAAATTAATGAATCCCACGGGAACCGTAACTATGCTCTAAACCTGTGCCAAATTTCATAGAGATCCGTTGAACCGTTTAGGCTACAAACGCTAACAAACATCCATCCATCCATCCATCTATCCATCCATCCATCTAAACTTTCGCATTTATAATATTAGTAAGATTAGTAAGATGTGTACCACGTATTGATGTTGACTATTTTCGTGTAATGCAGAGTATAGTGTATAATAGAGTCGTCGCAATAAGCAGTATGCATATTCTGTGATCGCTTCCATTTCCTATTTCAAACATTACACTAGAAAATGATCTCTGTTCGCGTAAAAGCAAATTTCAAATTCTCCTAAACGATAATATTACGATTGTATTGGTCGATATGAAATGTAACGAAATCGTGATGCATACATCTTATTGTTAACCTATACTAATATTATTAAGAGGAAAGATTTGTATTTTTGTGTGTAATAAAATAACTCAAAAACTACTGGGCTGATTTTAAAAATTCTTTGACTGTTATATAGGTAGTTTATCTGTGAGTAACATAGGCTATATTTTTTAATTTCACTCGAGTAATGTCGCGAGCAACAGCTAGTAATATGCGAAAGTTTAGATGGATGTATTTTGTTTTGTTGCTGTTTTTTGTGTTATGTTTTTGTATTTTACTTGACCAATAAAAAGTGTTTTATTATTTCAATTAGTTACTTTTTAATCGCATGCGGAAGTAGTCGCGGGCGAAAG
>NW_013528248.1:420624-421028 GCF_000836215.1 Papilio polytes | reverse complement strand
TGATCATATATTTATATTTCATTATTTCTTATTCTGAACAGTATTTTGATATATTTTTAAAAACAAAATCTCCATTGAATAACGAATTACTATAGAGATAAAGTTATAAAATACTATACTAGATTTTGCCCACAATTCCGTCCGCATGGAATTAAAAAAAACCAAAAGTGAGTAGCCTTTGTGTTCTTCCAGACTATCCTCTACATCTACACCAAATTTCATCGAAATCCGTTTAGCCATTTAGGCTACAAATTCTAACAAACATCCATCTAAACTTTCGCATTTATAATATTAGTAAGATAAGAAGTAAGATTCTGTACAATCGTAGTCGCGGGCTAAACTTAGTTATTACATAAAATTGTATTTGAAAATCTATTGTATTATTGCCGGTTCAAATTAAATTT
>NW_013528248.1:394382-420569 GCF_000836215.1 Papilio polytes | reverse complement strand
CAGAGGTTAATAAAATTATTTTGGTTCATGTAATTCAGTCTGTAGTTTCATAACTCATATTATATAACTAAATAGTGTGTGTTTACCCTTAATTATATTAGTTAAGAAGTATTATACAGGTCAGGTCATCTATACGTATAAAAACATTGGATTGTCGGTATGATATTCAAAAATATTATGGCTTAGATTAAACAAAAAAAGAATTAAAAATAACACGTCCGTCTATCCACAAAGCTTCGTTTGTTCCGTGTAATCTCCGGATTTTAACAAAACTTTGACGATAAGATAGCTGATATATGCGGGAATGTTATAGTCTCTTTTTTAATTTTCTCGCAGACGAAGTCGCGGATAACCGCTAGTTATAATTTAATGTCAGATCAAGATGTTTGGCCTACTTTCAACTGTCTAGATGCGTTGAAGTTAACACTTTTTTATAGATGAACGAGCACTTCAATAAGTTATTTCACATTTATAATTGTGTTACAAATTTTTAAAAGTGTATATTTACATTTCAATTTCACCGTAACTAAGTTATACATATAAATAAATAAATAGGACTTTTATTGCCACAAAAAACTACATAAGACATCTTAGAGGTAGTAAAAAAAAAATGTGGCAAAAGGTGGCAAGCTCAGCTAATGTTAGGACGGCGCAGGCCGTTATTGCGCTGGTTTTTAGCTGGCTCCTTTACACATAAGTATTAACACAGGTTTTTTTTTTCATATTTGGAGTGGACGCACACCTTTGATTAAACAGACAACTGTTCTCCGATCGTCGATTGTTTCGCAATTCAACTGTTTAGTTGCACAACTAGAAATCGAGTAGTATGCGCACTTCCATAAGCTCATAGGAATCAAAGCGAGACTAAACGGTTGTGCGATAGTTTAGTTTTATGTGTACGCTCTTAGTCAGGGATACATACTGTTGCGACTTACTGTAACACCGGCGGGAAAGAGGCGGCAGGGCCCTTTCAGCAGTAGACCGACCTCCGCGCGCCCTCACACCGCGTCGGCAAGTTGCGCTCCGATCGACCACACAAGACATATACTTAATCATTTGACATTGTTACTATTTTGATTAACATGCCCTTCAATCTGCAAGCCGATTCTTTATTTATATACTTTATTTATATTTAAGAAATACAGTCCACTAATTTAGAACAACGGTATAGAACATGGAATTATTACTACAGGGAAGTTCAAAGAATGGTTCCACAAATGCTTTTCGCATTTATACGCCGCAATATTCCGCAATACTGTCTGAAATTATGCATTTTCAAACTTCTGATCTCGAAAATTTCATCTTTAAGTTTGCGTAAATTGTTTTTATCTTATCTTACTAATAATGCAAATGTTTAGATGGATGGACGGATGGATACTTGATAAAGTTTGTAGCCTAAACGGCTTAACAGATCTCTATAAAATTTGATATAGACGTAGAGGATAGTCTGGAAGAACACAAAGGCCACTCACTTTTTTTTTCTTTAATTTCTCGCGGACGGAGTCACGGGCGAAAGTTAGTACATTATACATGTATTAGAGGAAAGTAACTTAATCGATTAAATTTGAACTTCCCAAGGGATTACTTTACTTTCTGGAGTTAGCATTTTGTCATTTGACATGAAACGACGGATTACACGAATGAAGATTAATTACGTATAAAGGAATTAGTATGGTATTTTACAGAAATAACATTTGTAGACATTAAGAAACTACTTAAAAAGCCTGACTTTTAGGCACAAAATACGCTAGATCAGGTATTTCACCCTGTAGTCCTTAAATTTGAATGGATCAAAGATTTTGATTGACTTGTGTTAAGCAAAAATGGACTTAGATTGATTATTCAATTCGGTCGTCAAAAAAAATTAATTAATTCCTTTTTAATTAAATTACTAACCTAGTAATCTGTTGTTATTTTAATTACATTCTCTATAATAGTTCATACTTACTATCTATACTTATTATAAACGCGAAAGTTTAAATTGGATGGATGTTTGTTAGAGTTTTTAGTCTAAAAGGCTTAACAGATCTCTATAAAATTTGGCATAGACATAGAGGATAGTCTGAAACACACATAGGCTACTTACTTTCGTTTTTTTTAATTCCACGCGGACGGAGTCTCGGACGAAAACTACTTATATTATAAAATGTTTATCAAACATTTTTAAAATGTAAAAAGTTTGTAAATGTTATTACCGACAAGTGTAGCAATAACTTTAAACTTAAGACAAGGTTTATTACACTTGGTAGAGTTTTAATTACTTTGATCCTAGTTTCATATACGAACACCTTATCCACCTTACTGATGTTATTTTTGTATTTTTAGAGCAAAATAACAATAAAATACTATATTAACTTACTTCAGTCTTTAGGAGGAGGGTTTTATTTAACCTTTTTCGTTGTTTTACAATTTTTTAGGCGTTTGCCAAAAAAAAAACGTGACGTGAGGAATAAGCGTGATCTTAACACCAAATGCGGATATTTGACAAATAATGATTTGTAAAAAATCCGCATTTGGTGCTATATTAACTAGTAAACAATCATCAAAATAATTTATGAATTTTCTAATTAAAATTATATCTTTTGTATCATATTATTCTGAATAGTAAAAAAATCTTTAGGAATTATTAAAATATGCAGTTACGTCGAACTTGTGTCGCCCACCGTACCGCACTGGAGCTCTAAAATGTCGCTAACTATCGTTGAAACTTACTACACGCTGTCGGCTAACTTTAAATTACCTGCTTTTATTGATAGGTTGGTATTAATATCTTATCGGTGGAGTTATAAATGGATTATTTACTGTACTCATGGTTAAGTTACTAAGGATGTAGATTATAAATAAATAAATAAATTATGTGTGTAAAATACAGAAAGAGACTGTTAACGTAATTATCAACGAGTGTGGTGATTCCTTACTTTGATGAATGTATTTGTTCTATTCCAACGCTTTTTAAACGCGCG
Source organism: Papilio polytes (assembly GCF_000836215.1). Lineage (NCBI taxonomy): Eukaryota > Metazoa > Arthropoda > Insecta > Lepidoptera > Papilionidae > Papilio > Papilio polytes. Next base: position 417,606 of record NW_013528248.1, on the reverse strand, counting down.
TTATAAAAACGGTCGTGTGAATGAAAACTTAAAAAAATAATAAGTACACATATTTCCCCTAAATATACTATCAAGGGCGGATCCAGCTTTGAAGGTGGGGGTCACATAGTCGTGGTCAAGTCAAGAGACAAAATATGTAAATATATTTTGTCAAGCTCTTGAACAACCAGCTCAGGTGGAGTGGGGGCGTCATGACCCCCCCTGGATCCGCCGTTGTCTACTATACCAATCTGTTGAAATAGTTATACCAGAAATTTCACAACCGTATTTTTTTCTCCAATGACTCTTGTCTACAATAATATTTCCGTAAAATTAAATTACAATCCAACTCGTTACACGAGCAAATGTTAGATATATAACTCAGCAAACATACGAATGGGATTCGAGTAGCGTTCAGACTTAGACTATAAAAAAATGGATTAAACAAATGTTCCTATAACCAAAGAAATATGCTGTTTTTTGATAGGTGATGGTCATCATGTGCATCACAGAATTGAAACATCTTTATTCAAGCAGGAATTTAATGGTTTTTGTTCATTTTTAATTAACAGAGAGAACTGAGCGACAGGTCCTGTCTTTAAATTGTCAAAGTTCTTCGCAGCAACGCGACGGCTTTGAGTGGCGTACAGGGAAAGTAAACAAGAAGGAAGACTAACTAAATCACAAGTGTATTTTAAGTTCAGACTGCTCAATTTAAACATTTTATTTTCATTTCAATATTTATGTTCCGATTTTATTCCATCGTAAATGTACGAATTAACTTTAGTTACTGCCAAAAGTGAAACGTAACCTATGCTAACCTTTTGAGTGATCTTGCGTGAATTTGGTTTGCACGAGCGAACCATTTAACAAAACCTAGGCGAAATTCTATGCAATTTGTACTGCATTTTGTCTTCGCTTCCATTTCGCTTTTGGGATAGTGTGGAACATATCTAAATGGATTGATTACATTCCTATGACGTGATAACATGTTATAAATCGATAAACGCCGGCTGCACGAAGACACGTGTCACGGTCCTGAGCCGAGTGTGCGAGGGAGATTCAACTTAGGCTCGCTACACACGCGTAGTTTTATCTAACAGTTTTTTAGATTCAGATTGTTCAGATAAAACTGTCAGAAAAATTAGCACGTGTAGCAACCTTTACAGAGAACAATTTTTGTACTACTAAAAGGAAATTTTACTAATATTATAATTGCGAAAGTTTAGATGGATGGATGTTTGTTAGAGTATGTACCCTAAACGGCTGAACGGATTTCGATAAAATTTGGCGTAGACGTAGAGGATAGTCGGAAAGAACACACAGGCTAATCGTTTTTGTTTTATTTAATTCCGTGCGGACGGAGTCGTGGGCGTAAGCTAGTGTTTTTGTAAATTAAATAGTGAACGAATACATACAAGTCATTAACGACTTTGTATCACTTTAAGACTTGTTAGGAAACATCTTAAAATTCCTACTAACTACTACTTCGAAGTTGCAGCGTCAAACATCTGTTAATTAAACGTATGGAACATTTTATTTGATCTTAAAGTTGGATTGAAACATTTCAATAAGATAAATGTCACACAAGCGGTACGCAACCGTCGATGCACCGTGGATATTCCGTCAGAAACCGCGTCGCAAGTAATATGATTAAACAATACAAAGCTCAAGGTTACATTCTTTTTTCAATTTTTAAATAACAAAATTAATTATGAAGATTTATGTTATGAATACTGAGATCGTCTTCCGTGCCTGCTGTAGTTTTTACTAATACGTCCGTGTGGCATCGCCTTAAGTGTTCATTTTGAATTAGTTCACATGCTAGTGTGAACTTCAGTAAAGATTCCTAAGTCAATTTAATGTTGAAAGAAGGTAAACATTTTCTTTGAAATTGCACTCCAAAAACTATGTCCTATATTTTTTTTAGTATAATTTTGAACATTTAAATACGTTTAAGATTAAATTAAACAAATAGGTGGTGATCCAACGTTTTTCATTTGTTGATTAAATATATAAATGAAATTGTTTTTTGTTGAAATTCATTGAAAATTCTGATGAAATCATACTAATATTATAAATGCGAAAGTTTAGTTGGATGAATGGATAGATGGATGGATGTTTGTTAGAGTTTGTAGCCTAGACGGCTGAACGGATTTCGATGAAATTTGGTATAGATGTAGAGGACAGTCTGGAAGAACACATAGGCTACCCACTTTAGTTTTTTTTAATTCCACGCGGACGGAGTCGCGGGCAACAGCTAGTATGTTATAGATGTGACAAATACTAAGTTTCTTTTAAATTCCGCACAGACGTTGACCAAATGTATTTAAAACTGAGTACGAAACAAACGGTAACCAAGGTATGAACAGTATACATTTAAAGGCAACTCAAAGCATAACTTGTACCCAAATATCATTTCACGTTACTAGTATTAATTAATAAAAGTAAGCAATTTATGTTTCATAACGCCCGTGAACCAGCCATATTAAATTCCTTGCCTAACTCGGATATGCATGAATAAAACGCTTTTGTTACATTAAACTCTCATTACTGACTTATCTTACTAATATTATAAATGCAAAAGTTTAGATAGATGGATGTTTGTTAGAGTTTGTAGCCTAAACGGCTGAATAGATCTCGATGAAATTTGGCACAGACGTAGAGGATAGCCTAAAAGAACACATAGGCTACACATTTTGTTTTTTAATTCCACGTGGACGGTTTCGCGGGCGAAAGCTAGTATCCTATACATTTAATATCAAACGACATGAAAATACAAACGAACGGACAGTAATTAACTAGAAGAATACCGAGAGTCCTCATTAATGAGCGTTATTGGCATAGCTGTTAAGCCCTCGACCGGACTGAACTGTACGCCCAGGTTCAATTCCCGTCAAGTACAATCGCGGAAGTCCGCAGTGGCCAATTTAGGAAAAATTCATTGTTGAACGAGACAATCTCCGCCTTTACCTACATATAACTAATTAGATAGCAGTGAGTGGTGCAAATTAAGGGATAATAATAAAAATAAACTAGAAGTGTATTAACCGACTTTTCTCGTACAGACACATATAAAATTGTATTGATTCTTGTTTCGTGTCTCATTTAAACTTACAAACAGAACACCGCCAGTTTCCCCGATTGTAGTAACGGGATATACAATGTTCGTATAGGGAAACATAATGTCGTGATGTCTGTATACAAATTCCAGTACCTTCAATGTACTGGGTAAGCGTGATTGACTATGGCCTAGCCATCTCTAATTGGTTTTGAGCTTCATATGGACACATGACTTGACGACTGGCATAGTCTGGAATTTAAGGATATATATTGTAAATTAAACCTTAAGTGCTTAGCTTTATAGAACATTTTACAGTGCAAGAATATACTCCAAACTTTTTCAATGTGGACGCATTAAAGGAATAAACTAAATAATTAAAAAGGGATATAAAGTTTACTGGAGGAAGTTACATGTTAGTCTGTAACTTTGTTCTTAGAAATAACGAGTTTTAGGGACATTTTCTAAGCCTCTTGTAGATAGGTTCGTAACATCTTTTGTATATCTTATGCGTGAAGTTTTATGAATTGATTAAAGGTTCGTGGAATTTTAATGTATTGTAACATTTAGATGAAATTTTATTTTAAAATTTTAACATATAGTTTGTTCTTTTTGAAGGTTGAGGTACGAAATTTGTTGAAGGTTGTTGGTTGGTTGGTTATTGATGGTTGAAAAAGTTTTGTTGCTTAATAAGTCGAACTAGACACGCGTAGGGAACACCATCTAAAATATAAAACAATTGAAAGGGAGAGTCATAAAAATAGCGCTTTAATAAATATTTGAAAGAAGTTTTGATAATTAAATTATTGCAGAACTGTTTAGTCTCGCTTTGATTTCTGTAAGGTTATTTTTATAACATAAGATGGCAAACGAGCAAGCGGCCACCTAAATCCGCCAAAATGGCGAAGCGACCGCTGCCCACACACACCCTTATAAGACGGAGGAGGAGACGCACATAAAGACGATATTGCCCCTTCCTATGCATCTCCTCCAACGTCAAATCCACTTCCCCTTCCCATCCTCTCCTTATAAGAAAAGGGTGGTAAAGAGAAAGGGATTTAAATTAGGACTCCGGCACCACACTCATCAGACGAAACACGGAATTGTTTCCATTTCACGCCTGTTTTCTGTGCGGGCGTGCCGGCCCTGCAGTGCTAAGATGTTAAAGCGGGCACTACCACTGTAGAAGGTTATATAAAGGTGCGCACATTACTCGATTTTTAGTTGTGCAGCGAAACAATCGACAATCGCACAACAGTAGCTCGATAGTTTAGTCAAAGGTGTGGGTCCGCTCTTAATATGGAAACTAATCAAGAGGAAATTATGAAATAAGTCTTCAAAGGTTAACAGTAAACTAACTACAATAAATTACCTCTTGAGGGGAGAGAAGATTGAAAATATTCTACCTGGTAAAAGTGTCGAAATATTTATAAAAAAATAAAAACCGGGCATTCATAAATGATTCGTTGTTGTTATACGAAAAAAGTAATATTTACTTTGTAAAGTTCCGGCGTTTCGGCAGCGAAGCCGTCGAGTAGAAAACAACTCACTCCGTTTATTAGAGTTCCGTAAGACGATGGTTTTCAGAGCTTTCCTTTCAAAGAATAATCATACTAATATTATAAATGCGAAAGTTTAGATGGATGGACGGATGTTTGTTAACGTTTGTAGCCTAAACGGCTGAACGGATCTCCATGAAATTTGGTACAGGTTTAGAGCATAGTCTGGAAGAACACATAGGCTACTTTTTATCCCGGGAATAGTTACGGTTCCCGTGGGATTAATTTAGTTTTTTAATGTTCACTCGATCATTCTGCAACGGTTCGACATATCTTATTGAAATTTGGCACAGATATAAAACAAAGTCTGGAGTACACATGGGATAAGCTTCATCCCAGAGAAATGTCCGGTTCCCGAGGGTTACGTAGCTTTTTGTTATTTATATAGTTCATGTTTTCTAATAATTCAAAAATTATACTGAACCACGGATGCTTAAAAAATATCGTCGCTTGTTTTTTTTGTTATCAAATTTACTTGCCATCTGACATTGAATAAGTTTGTAATCAAGTTTCGACGAGTTTTTTATTGGACGTCTGCTATGAGCCTGATGTTTTCTCGTTTCCTATTTCTCGAAATTTATTTTTCGTGATGGGAATATTTAAAATAACCATGAATTTCAAATAGCCTTTTTTCAGCTTACAATGAATACAAATTTTGTAATGTAATAAATTGGCTATTGTTCGAGTATTGACAAGGCCAGTAATTGGTAAAGAATATTTATTGACCGACTTCCCAAAAGAAGGAGGTACTCAATTCGTCTATATGTTTTTTTTATGCGTGTTACGGCATAACTCCGCCGCTAGTGGACCGATTTTGATAATTCTTTTTTATCCGAAAGGTAATGCTTGCAGATGGATCCCATTTTTGGTTGATTTTTGGAGTCAAAGACTACGACATAGTTAAATAGTTTATATCTAATACTCTCTCTACTTAAAAAAAATGATTTAAGAATCTGCACAAATTTTGCGATTGTCGATTGTTTCGCAGCCAATTCAACTGTTTAGTTGCACTAAGTATGGAGTGTGCCTCTATATAAGCTCGTAGGAATCAAAGCGCGACTAAACAGTTATGCGATAGTTTGGTCAAAGGTGCGTGTACTGTAAAATGTGGAGGAAGACCTTAGTTTTAGTTCTATATTTTATAGGGACATCAACTGGACTTTATGAATTACACTAATTTATTGTTCATGTGTTTTATATGCATGGAATATTTGTTGTTTTATTTGAGTAACTTGTGTTGTAAATAAACTATTATTTTTCGATTGAATTACTTCGTGCATACTTATAGTGTTTATTCCATACTAGCTGTTCCCATGCGGTTCATCCGCATGAAATTATAAAAAAATCATTTTATTGTTCACATTTATCGAATTATCAATTGCAAATTTCAAAATGACATAACATGATGTCAAACCATGATAACCATGTTTCCTTGATGTTGGCAGCAACTTATGGTCTCTTTCCCACATTAGGGTTTTTATCCAAAATATTTACCCCCTAAATTTAATAGCGTGAAAATATGTAGCCTAAAGCGTGACGTAAGTGTAGGGCTTTATGTTAAAAGTAGAATTATTCAAAAACATGCTGTAATTGCTGACATCTTAGGCAACAAAGAAGTGTGTATTTACGCTTTAATTGATAAATGTAAGCAATAAAATAAAGTTTTTTTATAATTTCATGCGGATGAAGTCGCATGGGAACTAGTATACAATAAAACATAAATGTTTTTCGTGTAAGGATGCCACATCTAGTATCTCTTTGTCGTTGTATTGTTACATCAGCTATTTCCGTCGGAGTACAATAAAGAACTTCAGTTGCGCTGAACTTGCTTTTTAGTATATTGTCAGATTTAGTGTTTAAATTAACATTTTGATATATTACTTTGATAAAGCAAGTGTATAATTTTCTTAGATATGTTTTTACAGTTATTTCATACTAGCTTTCGCTCTCGAATCCGTCACCGTTGAATTAAGTATGTGTTCTTCTAGATTCTATATCTGTTCAGCAGTTTAGGCTAGAAACTCTAACAAACATCCATCCATCTAAACTTTCGCATTTATAATATAAGTAAGTTTGTTAGAGCCAATATTAACAACTTTTTAAGACTAATTTCGTTAATTCCGAAGTATTCATAACTATATCAACGAAATTTGAATGATTTGTATGGAGTACTTTAGACTCAATCGTGGACAAATCTGATAGAAATGATAATGACGTCACTAATACTTTCTAGCAAATTTTCGTTCTAGGTACCCTGATTGAATGGTCATGGGGAATCCTGCTCGACCTTTACTGTGAATATTCAATTACAAACCTAAAGCTTACTTGAAATGGTTACATGAAAATCTGAAAAAAAAAGCTGTGTTCGATTTTTCAATCTTTCCTAAAGCAAATAGAAATATATTTTAAAGAATGTTCCAGAAAATATATATCGAAATAAGATAGAATAACATGTTTGCAAGCGGTTTCACTACAAAACGTTAGGAGATTAAAGTATTGCGAATAGTCTAAGCATTTTGTCGAGTAAACTGTGTTTCGAAAAGCGATACGAACTTCGAAGAAGTCTAAACTGTTAGAGATTTCTGAGTCAGATACACTCAAGAGCATTGATTCCGGGTCATTTAAAAAAAACTGTAAATCTAGTAAAGTGAGAATTACACCAGCACACTATAAGTCCCCACCGAGGGAGCCTACCCTTAGTTAGGGTGACTAGGCCATAGTCAACCACGCTGGCCCAGTGCGGGTTTGTTGACTTCACACATATGTTTGAATTTCTTCGCCGATATGTGCAGGCATCGCGATGTTTTCCTTCACCGTAAGAACGTCGGGTAAATTATGTACATATATAAATTCGAAAATCACATTGGTACAGGGGGATTCGAACCCAAGTCAAGTGCTTAAACCACTGAGCCACCGCCGCTCTGATCTTATTTTTTTAAAATGTGTAGTACTTTTCGTATGGTATACACTTCTACAATGTTTCAGGAGGACAGTTTTGGATCAAAATCATTGTTCATTTATTACTTCACTTCTATTCCAGTAAGGTTATAGTTCGTTGTTCGGTAATACAAACGCAGCGACCTGTTCAAAGTACAGTCGGCTGACAAAGCGACTTTAAACACAAGTCTCTTGGCGCTCGCTAGCGCTTTGTGTCTCGCATTGTACTATTCAATGCAGTACACTATTTGAAGTGGAATGATTGGAAGTGTAATTTTAAAGTAACTATACATAGTTCTAAATATCTTACTAATTACTTTTTGTTTGGGGCCCGCTATCTACAACCGCCTGCCGGACCACGTCACAGCGGCTACCAGCTTCGCGTCATTTAAAAATAAATTTAAGTCATGGCTAATACAGAAAGCCATCTTTAGTGTCGGGGAATTTTTCCTACAATGTTTTTTTTATGTACATAATTTTAATTCAGAATCTGTAAAGTTTTTTTTTAACATTGTAATTCGCTTACCAATAATTTATTTGTTTTTGTATTTGTATTTGTAATCTCATTAAAAGATTTTAGATCAAAGATTAAATAAGAGAGACTGTGCGCACACTTGAAACTCAACTATCGCACAATTGTTTAGTCTTGCTTTGATTCCTATGAGCTTATATGGAGGTTATTCGATTTTTAAATGTTCAAATAAACAGTTGAATTGGCTGCAAAACAATCGACAATCGCACTACAGTTGTGCGATATTAGTTAAAGGCGTGTGCGGTAATGCTTTATATGTGAATGGTTACAAAAGAAAAGGGAGACAGAAGAATGTATGGTACATGTATGAGTGAGGACCGTGCGGTTTTCGCGGAACTTTCTGCCCCGCACAGCCGCGTTGTGGAACAGTCTGTCCTCGGCGGTATTTCCAAATCAATACGACTTTGAGTCCTTCAAGAAGCGAGCCTACAATTTCCTCAAAGGCCGGCAATGCATCTGTAGTTCCTCTGGTGTTGTGGAAGTCCATAAGCGTCGTTGACCACCTGTGTTCCCGCCGTTTGTCCCTTACTATTATAAAAAAAGAAGGGAGTGAAATATGACGGCTGATAGAGATGTATGGAAGAGTACTGTTCTGACCCTAGGGACAAGAACAGAATGGTTATAAAATGTATTACCGTCCTGCATTCAGATAATAGTGAAATTATTTATATGCATGTTAAAGATAGAATTTTTCCTCATATTTAAGTGCACTCACATACCGTTGTCTATTACTGTCGGGGGACGTGTGAGTTCATTTTTCTAGAATACTTCGAGCGGCGAATGGAAAAAGATTTTAACTAAATTACACTACGTCTTTTTAGTGTTGCTATTTATAATGTTTTTACAAAGACATTTATAAATATATATATTGAAGGGAATGCATGAAATCTGTCATCGTACACAATTCCTATGTATAACTCCTTAAATTTCTTGGAATTATTGAGAACCCACGAATGCTTTTTAACAATTTTTTCATAGAAAGCATTGTTTTCACACCTTGCTTATTGCGATTCTGGAATTCCTTGCAATTTCTAGGAAATGTTTGTAATATAATATTTGAAACATTTTATATATTGCCAAACAGCTTCAAAATTCTATACTTTTCCTAGACAAAGTATACAATATCTAGTTATCACACATTTCCGGTAACATAGACTAGGCATAGTGAACAAAAATTTTCACCGGTACTTTCTCCGAATGGTACCATGTTAGTTGTCCTTGTATTGGCATATATATCATTTTTCAAAATTATAATAAGCGCCATCTTTTGTTAAAAATATAATAACAAAGTCACAGAATAAAACATAATTTTTTAAATTTTATTTAATGACACCTATTACTAATTAATTTTAATTCCATTAATTATATTGACAGGTGGATTTGGCTGTCAATTATGCCCCCTTTATATATTTGTATGTCTGCGGCTTTTTTAATTTATTACGCAGTTTCACACTGAGACGTCTCATCTTATATCTCGTTGACGTATGTAAACGTATTGTAGCCGACACGTGTTCCGGTGGCATCAAATAAGCCTGCGGAAAAATAATAAGTTCCGTATTATTTTTCCGCCCTCGTGTGAAACAAGCATAAGGTTAGATTGGCCATAAAATTACAGAAGCGCTTATCAATCTTTCGGACTATCCTGACAGCCGATCAATCTCTATAAAAATAATGGACGGTCTTATTCAAGATGTTGCCATTAATCAAATTAGGATCTCCAGATATAAAAAAATACACAATTATAATAGAAATATTCTTGTTAAATAAACAACTACTACATGCGTTTTATGAAGACGTTATAAGTATTTAGTGGTTGGTAAATTAATAAATAAATTTATTGTTCAATTTTATTATCTGTAAAACATAATATAGATGTAAATAAAATTCATAGATTAATTATTAATGTATTCAAACCAAAAATGATAATTAAACGAAACCTTTTTTATAAACTTAATAATATTATAAATGCGAAAGTTTACAAGGATGAAATGTTAGAGTTTGTAGCCTAAACAGCTGAATGAATTTCGAAGAACATTTACTTTTTTAAATACAACGCAGGTGGTCTCGGGCGAAAGCTAGTTTTATATAATTTCTTTAACATATAAAGGCATAAAATACAAGCTTTTACCTTCTATCATAAAGAAAATCTTCGTAAAATACGGTTACGGTCTACATGAGACAATTCAAATCATCAATGTTATATGTTAATATAAAAACTTCCGCTGCATATGATAAAAGTTTTTCACACACTCGTTAAGGTAACAGGTTCGAACCCTTATTAAAACTTTTCCGATCGTAAACAAACCTTTTATCTTACTTCCCGTTTATTCTCGGTAATGACGTCGTATGTGAGAAAACTTGATAACACAAATACTGAAAACACTCCTTTTATGTGTACCTATTAAATGTTTTTTTTTATAATATCAGGTGACAAACGAGCAAGCGGCCTGAATCCACCGAAATGGAAAGCAAGCGCTGCCTATAAACATCCGAAATTGCAGATGCGTTGCCTACCCTTAATTGACGGAGGAGGAGACGCACATAAAGAGGACATTTCACCTTCCTATGCGTGTCTTCCACCGCCAAATCCACTTTTCCTTGCCATCCTTTCCTCTTAAGAAAAGGTGGAAAGGGAAAGGGACTAAAATTTGGCTGCGACACCACACTTATCAGACGAAACGCGGCATTATTGCCACTTCACGCCTGTCTTCTGTATGGTCGTGGTATTGCACCGGGCGAGATTCCCATTCATGCGAAGATGTTAATTGCGACTCCGTCAGCCTGTAATTAGAAAAAGTAATGCTGATAGAGGCTCAGATAGCTTAAAAATGACGTCACTTTCACATAACGTAACAAAATCCGATATTTCCATCACATATTTTAGACGTTAGATTGTTATGACAATTTACAATTTGGTGGGACAGGCCCTAAGTATCCTATGTGTTCTTCCAGACTATCCTCTACATCTATGACAATCTTTGAGATCTGTTTAACTCTAAGAAAAGCAAACTCTAACATCCATTTAAACTTTCGCATTTATAACATTAGTACGATTACTACCTTAGCCCGTCATGAACACCAAAACAATGTTTAAAGTGTACATAAGAAATCAAAATTACAGTAAAAGCGCGCGCACAGATTTGACTAAACTATTGTTCAACTGTTCGATTGTCGATTGTTTCACAGCCCATTCAACTATTTAGTTGCATTTAAGCTCATAGGAATCAAAACGAGACTAAACAGTTATGCGATAGTTTAGTCATAGGTGTTCGCCGCTCTATAATCAAACATTTAGTAACACTGATTTCATTTTTGACGTAATGGTGTTTGAAAAACCGATAAATAGTGCAACCCTAGCCTTGGATATATCACTATGTACTAATAGTGCTAGGTTTCTGAGGTTTTCGCGTATTTTGTCATTACCTAACGGTTCGATCGTATTAGATTGACCTTTTTTTACGTGGGGAAATGCCTACGCATGTTCCGACTCATTGAGGCCTAGAGTCGGAATATGTCGGACTCCCACCGACTAAAACCCCACGGTCGTCGCCAACATCGCAAGAAAAGGAGGGAATGGGATCTCCGTGTGGAACACAAGCATGTCCCCTTAAGCATGAAATTTTTTATTTCCCTTCTCCGGGTTGCCTAGGGCCCCATATAATTCACTTGCAGAAACAGACCCCTAAGGAGGGGGACCATCATTATTGAACGGGCGGCGAGCAGATTTACCTATGTATCAATGGAGTAAAACTCAAGTTAAGTAATTCAGAAACGCATTTCATTAAGCTATCGAAGCAACCAACGAATGATTAAATGCAGCTGCAAAACTGGTCATAAGTAACGTTAAAAAACTATTTGTTCTCAACTGAATTTGAAATTAGAACCAGTAACGGTGTTTATGTTGTATTTTATTGTAACCAAGGTAAAGTTTACCGAGTTGTTAGCAGTAAAAACTTGGAACAAATCGTAAAAAAGTTTGTCGAACTGTTTTAATTCACTTTATACTCGCTACACAGTCGTGCCCGAGGCTCTCGGGAGAACATTGTAACAATTTTATTTATTTTATCACAATTTTGAAGAATATTATTTGGTGCTGAATTTCATATTATTTATATAACTTTAAACTGTCCTGGTTTTTACAAATACCATGTCAGCCCGTAAATATAACGCATGCAACTGTGCCGAAATATCGGGAGCTAAAACAATCCAATCGTGGTAAGAAGCCCGTATCTTACGAACATTATATTCATATTATTTGTTAGCGTCTTAACTTGTATATGCTTTTTAAAAGATAACTTATGTAAGAAGTATCATATACGTATTTTTTAATCTCGTTAGACCTATTTCAAGGTAATATTTAATCGCCAATTCCTAACATTCGATCCTTACATCTATCCAAGGATTATTTACATCACTTAACTAGCTTTCGCCCGCGACTCCGTCCGCGTGAAATTAAAAAAAAACAAATGTGAGTAGACTATGTGTTTTTTCAGACTATCCTCTATATCTATGCCAAATTTCATCGAAATTCATTCAGCCGTTGAGACTACAAACATCTATACATCCATCCATTCATCCGTCCATCCATCCATCGATCTAAACTTTTACATTTATAATATTAGAACAAAGTACGATTATATGGAACTTGAAAATTAAAAATGTCGATTGATTTTGCAATGTTTGCATTAAAATTTACTTTTTATAAGAAAACTACAAAAATTCATTTGCTTATTTCTTTAACTTATACCATCATAATCATCGGCCTTTATTTGTCCACTGCTGGACATACGCCTCCCCAAAGCCTTTCACAAAAATGCCTTTAACTTATGTCTTCACCTGCTCTCTATATGTCCTCACTGAGGGGCTCGGAGCCTGTTTTTTGGGTGGTTGGCCCCCACCTGCTAGGCCTGTCAGCGCGCTAGACTAGCCAGTTCGGCTACCTGTCCTGCACAATAGACCAGTAACAACAAACCTCAACAAAAACCAGGGTGTTCTCCACCACCCGAGGACGCGCCAGGTCGAAGTTCACGTCTCCGCCCATTTGGACTCTCGTGTAGGTCCGTGGGGGGCACGGCTACTATAAGTAAGGGATGACTATGCTATAGTCAAGTTATATTTGATAGGGAATTTATTTCCAAAAACTTAAATTTGTAAGTACTTAAAATACTTGTATTAAAAATCTTTGATAAGATTTTCTTATTTCATCATTAGTTAAATGAATGCTTTTTTTAATTAAACACAAGATTACGATGTCCTAAGTAAACCGAAATTAACATTCAAGGGAAAATGTAATTTATTTTATGTCAAGTGAAATTTTCATACAAATTAAGTTGATTGGGTCCTAATTATTTTACTGAAGGAACGTTGGATAAATTTAACGTTATAATTATTTAAGATTTTGGTGTTCTCCTGAACCGCTGACGTATAAAAATTAAATTTAAAATAGTTTTAAAAAATTAAATAAGTAATGATTTACTAAACTATAACTGTGCAAAATATCACGCTAGAATTAACACTTGATAACAGGGAACGTATTTTTTTCCATCCTGAAAATTTTATTTTACGCTCCGATCGCTCACAAACGGTTCAACCGCGGCAAGGGATGATACATAGATGTCAATTTAATGGAAGAGCTTCGAAAACGTAATATAATATCTTTTATTTAAATCTTATTGTAATTGAGACACAAATAAGAGCCCAGAACAGAGCGAGCTGACGGCGTACTGTGGACGCCCTCTACGCCACTTTGGCGACATAGGGAAAGAAGAGAGAGAGAGAGAGAGAGTAATAAAAATATTTACATTAACAATGTTTATTGTTGACCTCAATTGCTGTATTGGTTATTTAGTTATTTGTAAGTTTTGTAGCATAAAGTTTTTTTTAATAATTTCGTGCAAAGAAAGTAATTTTTTTCTTAATTTTTTAATAACACAATTGATAAGCTTTAATAAGATTTTTAATCAAATTGTTACATTCTTTGTACTGACTTTACTTAGGTTGCGAAAATTTTCGTAAACTACGCTTAAAACATTTGGATGGATTAGGTCATATCCAGTCGATGTATATCATTGTATTATCCGTTGACACAGATCAAAAGCCTTACGGCCGCGTAAAAGCTTCGGTTGAACTGGAAATATCATGAACATTTGAGGTTGCTTTTTAATGATATGTTAACACGCTGCAAACTTTTTATAGCAGGTAACCTCTTTGCTGTAAATTTTATATAAAAAAATCACAATTAAAAATTTTCAAATCTAAAAAAGACATACATAACCTATCGTTTTACCATTATAGTAACCCTGTTCAAATATAAAAATGTCGAAACGTTTTTTTCTTATTTTTGCCAGTTTTAATAAAGCTTCAAATAAAGTAAATATTATGTAACCAATAAAGCTACACTAATTCAGTTTTAACTGTACAGTGAAAACTGAAGGTACTGCCTGCACCAAGCTTTAAGCTATTAGTAAAAATGCCTTAAACATACGTGGGATGATTTAGTTGTTTTTTTTTTAGTTTTACTTTTTATTACTGTCATGTCAAAATTCCAGATATCATTTCGTAAAATGTGTTTGAAGGAAATACGTCTGCGATTATTATTGAAAATTAAAATAAAAGATTGTACTGAAAAATCCACTTATTTCACTTATCTGCACGTTGCCACGTGACCACTAGACTGCTATATACAACGATAAGTCAGTCCTTTTTTTATAAATATCTAACAATAAAATATATTTTCAACATAAAACATCTGCTGCTTCACCGCTATCTGACCCTAAATAATAAATCTTTCAACCTAAGTTGAAAACTTTCATAACTCCGAATGCAAAGGGAAAAGTGGTTAAAGATAAATCAATATTAAAGTGTTAGCGAATTCTCTGCTTTTGTGTAGTTGAGAATTCTAATATTTACGCATATTATCAGCATCTCCCTTGCCTTATCCTACTCCCGTATGGTCGGCATAGTATAGTTCGATTTATTTGAAATACTAGTGATCTATTTTACTAATATTATAACTGCAAAAGTTTGGATGGATGTTTGTTTGTAGTCTAAACTGTTGAATAGTTATTTATGAAATTCGGCATAGATGAAGAACAGTCTAGAAGTTAGTCGCAGGCGAAAGCTAGGACAGTAAAACTTAAACACACCATTTGTTATGTAGGATGTCAGCATCATATCATCCACTTATCCCTTAAGGAGGGTCAGCACAGTATGTGCTGCTCTTCCATACATCTCTATCAGCCGTCATATCTGAATCCACTCCTTTCTTAAGCATATCCTCTTTCACACAATCCATTCATACTTTCTTCGGTCTTCCTCTACCTTTGTAGCCTTATTCACAACATCCTACATTCAATCTTAACACTTTCCGGTTTATGTCCCCATTGTCTCGCATATGTCCGTACCACTCTAAACTTTTGTTTCTCAATTTCCCCACCACTGGCGCTGACTGCAATCGTTGCATATTTTTGAACATTTTTATTTAATTAACAAGCCGACTTAAACACGAGAAGTAACCAATGATTTTGCTTTCATAATTGTTTTATCTGAAAATTAATTTATTCTTGAATGTTAATATTAATTTATGTATTAATTAGAAGCAAAAGTTAATTATTTGACAAAATTAATTGATAATTTAAATTGGACTCATAAATTGTTTATTACCGACTTTATAATTTGCTTGTTATTATTTAAGATTAAAAATGTTTACTACAATCTTTCACAATAAAGCTGGACACTGGATACTTGGTGTAATTTTCCATGTTACATGGCGACCATTCCGTAATAATACACCTCTACGATCCGTTACATTATGCATTGACTACGAGTATATGACTGCTAGCAATTTAACATGATACACCCCGTCACATTGACCGCTAGAAGCGTTAACTATCTTACTAATCTTACTTCTTACTAATATTATAAATGCGAAAGTTTAGATGGATGGATGTTTGTTAGAGTTTGTAGCCTAAACGGCTGAAGAGATCTCGATGAAATTTGATACAGATGTAAAGGATAATCTAGAAGAACACATGAGCTACTTTCTTTTGTTTTTTAATACCACGCGGACGGAGTTAAAAGCTAGTTTAAAAATATATT
Organism: Papilio polytes; assembly: GCF_000836215.1. NCBI lineage: Eukaryota > Metazoa > Arthropoda > Insecta > Lepidoptera > Papilionidae > Papilio > Papilio polytes. The sequence continues at coordinate 401,441 of NW_013528248.1, read as the reverse complement.
ACAAATAGAAGTTATGAAGATCTCTATCTTGTTATCGATAGACCGGCAGCCAAAACACACATGTGTTAGAGCGTACGCACACCTAAAACTTAACTATCGAACAACTGTTTAGTCTCGATTCGATTCCTATGAGCTTATATGAAGGTGGGCACACTATTTGATTTTTAGTTGTGCAAAACAGTTGTATTGGCTGCGAAACAATCGACAATCGCACAATAGTTGTTCCATAGTTTAGTCAATGGTATGCGACCACTCACTCGTGTACACGCCCTGTGCTTCTTTTGTTTTTCATTGGATTTTTTTATATTCAAATATGCAAAACCCTTGGTAGCTGTTATGCCACCTCTTGGTCTGTATACGAACTTGTCAGCCAAACAGGATTTTGTACTAAAAGATGTAATGCAATGAATTCAATAGTTTCGCTAGAAGGAGTATTAGAGGTTACATCACGAGAGTAGCAGCAAAAGTATAATAAATCTATAGTATAATAAAGTAAAATAAATTATTATTTATAGTATATTAGAGGAAGTTTGAGAGTAGCCCCAGTAGTAGAAAAGGTAAGGAGTAAAAGATTAGTATGAAGGCATGTTATGAGGAGGGAATCGCATGTTACAAAGGAGAACGTTAGTTATGAATGTGGTACACCTGTAGAGGTAGACCTAGTAAGAGATGAATGGATTGTGTAAAAGGTGACATGATCAAAAAGAGTATGATAGAGTTATGTGGAGGACAAAAATGATGAAATAAATAAATAAATATCATAGCAATGATACCGGTATTATTTTAAAAATTCATTCCGATCATATAAATTTGATCTCTCGAGCAAAAATATGACGTGACGTTGAAGAGGGTTAAATGTCTCGGATAATTACATCAGTGAAGTACTGACGGTCGCGGTGACAGAAATAAATTGAGATAAATAAATTATTAGTAAAACCAAAAAAATAATAACAAAACTTATGATGTGAGAGTTCCTGTATGATCGACATATACACGAAAATCTATACTATTATGATAAAGAAAACTTTGTATTTGTGTACCAGTTTCGCCCGCGACCGTCCGCGTAGAATTAAAACAAAACAAAAGTGAGTAGCCTATGTGTATTTCCAGATTTACCTTTACATCTATGCCCATTGAAATCCGTTCAGCCGTTTAGGCTACAAACTCTAAATAACATCCATCCATCTAAACTTTCGCATTTATAATATTAATAGGATATAAGTATGATATGTGGAAATAACTAAAAAACTTATGGATCGATTGCAAATTCTTTCACCATTAAAAAGTTACGTTATCAGTGAGTAACATAGGCTATAATTTTCATTTTTATTTAAATTTCACGAAGACGAAATCGCGAGCAACAGCTAGTCGTTAATGACATGATGGTGTTTGTCATATTAACTTCATACCTCTTGATAATTCTAGAATTTATTTCATACAGCTGTGTCTGGTTAGTCCTTTCATTTATAGTCAAAGGTCATATTAAATTCAAGTCACGTTTTAAAACGGGAATTTTCACTTTAATATCGGTTTTATTTCAATACACGACAAATGTTCAGTTTCGATCAAAGCATTGCATCGATTCTTTCCGCTTTCTTCATTCTTTTACCTTTTGTACTGTAAAAGTTCGCTAGTCGCATGCAAACACATATTCCCTTTGGCATATTGTTTCTTATGAAATATATTGGACATGTTAAAAACAATCGCAATTCTTAACTTATAGTAAATTATAGAAATACAGAGACCGAGAGAGTCTAAACAATGTCAAATACCATGCAATATATATTAAAAAATGCCGAATCTCGCTTCCCGTACAAAAATATGTTAGATGTCATATAAAACCTAGTCATTTTAGTTAGTGTCTATTTTGTGACTTATAAACTCTAACAAACATCCATTTATACGAGCTGTTGCCCGCGACTTCGTCCGCATGTTATTAGAAAACATACGAACTATATAAATAAAAAAAAAGCTACGTATCCCTTGTGAACCGGACATTTCTCGGGGATGAACCTTATCCAATGTTTACTCCAGACTTTGTTTTATATCTGTGCCAAATTTCAATAAGATATGTTGAACCGTTGCAGAATGATCGAGTAAAGATTAAAAAGCTAAATTAATGAATCCCACGGGAACCGTTACTATTGCCGGGATAAAAAGTAGCTTATGTGTTCTTCCAGACTATGCTTTAAACCTGTGCCAAATTTCATGGAGATCCGGTGAGCCGTTTAGGCTACAAACGCTAACAAACATCCATCCATCCATCTAAACTTTCGCATTTATAATATTAGTAAGATTAGTAAGACGTAACAAATAATTATTTATGCGATTCGTTATTAAAATTCATCTGTACACATTTTGCGTGAAATGTTATTTAAATATGTATTGCTAATAAATTCCACGTTTACGCCTAAAATCTCTTTCAAACTGTATCGGCTTTTCAATAAAGCCTCGATGAATTTGTCACTGACACGCTGCCTTTTTGAATCGTATCAAAAAAGCGCGACCCGATTTGTATTTGAAAATATAGATAAAATTCTATGTAACACGAATTCTACATTTGAAATTGTGATTAATGAAATGTTTAGAACATTCTGTGAACGTCCACAGTTAAATTGTACAATATTATTTACAAAATAATAAAGAAATAAGAAACAGAGCCTATAATTTCTATAAGTAACAGCCGAATAATAAAACAACACTTCGTTTCGTCACTTTAATGACAGGTTTCCCAGCTATATTTAACCATTTGTTAGTGTTTTTAGTGGGATAAAATGTTTGCTAAATATTGACTTATGCTGGGTTTCTGAAGATTCCAAATGAAAATCTGAAAAATGTTAATATGTTCATGTTATCGTATAAATTACCAATAAAATAAAAATATTAAACAAATTGAGCTATTAACATCGCGTAAAAGTTAATTAAAATTGTCACTATTTTGCCAAAAAAATGGATGATTTTTTTATTATAAGATTTTATGATTACGGACTTGTGAAGATGCCAAATTATCCACTTGGTTTTTATTTCAAGTACTTCAGTTATTTAATCATTTTTCCTTCGCTGATATAACGTAACTAGCTTTCGACCGCGACTCCGTCTGCGTGGAATTTTAAAAAAGAAAACAAAAGTATGTAACCCATGTGTTTTTCCAGACTATGCTCAATATCTTTGCCAAATTTTATCAAGATCCGTTCAGCTGTTTAGGCTACAAACTCTAACAAACATCCATCTAAACTTTCGCATTTATAATATTAAGTATGATTATGCAACTTCAAGTTCGATAAAATATTTGTGCTTTACCGTATATTTAGACAGAGTTTTAAATAAATTTTAGACTTGTATATACTGTGACTATCTTACAGACTTGTTTTAACATATGTACATATGTCATCGTAAGAGCGGGCGCACACCTTTGACTGAACCATCACACCACAGTTGTGCGATTGTCGATTGTTTCGCAGTCAACTCAACTGTTTAGCACAACTAAATATCAGTGTGCAGACCACCATATAAGCTCATAGGAAAGCAAGACTAAATTGTGCGATAGAATTGTTTAAACTATTGTGAGACATTATTATCATCCACTTGCCCTTATCCCTTACGGAGGGTTGGCACAGTATGTGCTGCTCCATACATCTCTATCAGCCGTCATATCTGAATCCACTCCTTTCTTAAGCATATCCTCTTTCACACAATCCATCCATACTTTCTTCGGTCTTCCTCTTCCTTTATAGCCATCCACATTCATTCTTAACACATTATCTTAAGCGAAAATTCATGACGAGTTTAAATTACTCTTTTTAATTTTTTAAAATTTAATTTAAAGACGACTCATGTTTCATCCTCCGATGAAAACCGGCACGTAGTTTGAGGTGCGATATAACCGCGAACAAATCTAATTCTCGCCCTGAAGATGGTCCTTATGGCTCCGAAACTAGTCGATGCCGTCACTGAAGGATAAAACGTGAGTTCCCATCTTTGATTTTCGCTTAAGTCGTACGATAGTATAGTTTCAGGTGTGCACACGCTCTTAGTATAGATGCAGGAGACGAGTGTATCGGGGATTCAGAACACGTGCTTGAGATGTCAGTTCAATGCTTGCGGGTTTTCGTAGCGAATGAAATATTAAACAGTTGCTGAGTGCACTGCAAAAATAAGATATATATTTTTAAGGTTACTTCACGTTTAAGGAAAATTAAAGGAAAAGAGTTTATTGAGTCATAAATTGAAATAATGAAGACCAGTACGACTTAGGTTGTTTCAATAAGCGTGCCTACCATTTCTTTAGATAACACATCTGTAGTTCCACTCGTGTTGCGGATGTCCACGGGCGTCTTTAATCTTTTCTTATAAAAAAGATGGATGGATGTTAGAGTTTTACCCTATACGGCTGAACGGATCTCAATAAAATTTGGTATAGATGTCCATATCTTCTAGGATATTCTGAAAGTCACAAAGGCTACACTTTTGTTGTTTTAACTCCACGCGGACAGAGTCGCGGACGAAAGCCAGTGTAAAAAAAGTAATGTTTACTCTTTTGTTTTGTTTTGTGAGAGAACTATTGAGCAAATAATTCCTATTTCACTACGTTAAGGATATTTCTGTAACAAAAGAAGTCCTAGAATTACTCTCAGTGATTGTTTTATTTGGCAACTTGACAAAATGCTTGCTTCGTTCATTAGTGTTCGCTGTGAGCAAATAAAATGTGACGCTGGAATACTGTAAACTGGGAATTAATATAAACACGATGAGGAGTTTATCCTCGAACTGTACCACTTCAAAGATCAATTAAATAGCCTTTCCAGGCATTAGGCAACCTGGTTACCCGTTTTAATAGTGGTAGCCTGCTTTAACATCTTCGCACGAATGGGCTGCCTCGCCCGGTGTAATATCACGACCATACCGAAGACAGGAGTAAAATGGAAGCAATTCCGCGTTTCGTCTGATGAGTGTGGTGCCGGAGGCCTAATTTAAGTTCCTTTCCCTTTTCAACCCTTTTCTTAAGCGGAAAGGATGGGAAGAAAAAGTGGACATGACGGTGGAGGAGACGCATAGGAAAGGGAAGTGTCATTTGTGGGTCTCCTCCTCCGTCAATTAAGGGTAATCTTCAATTACGGATGTTAATCGGCAGCGGTCGCTTTACATTTCGGTGGATTCAGGCGGCCGCTTGCTTGTTTGCCTCATTTTTTCATGAAATCTGACGAGAGATTGTCAAACATTTTGGATCTTAGGTACTGGACGTTGCTCTTTGGATTTCCGGGTACGTTTGCTCTTTACTAATTAAAGTTGATCAGAAGATGTAAGACACGATATATTTCGACTAGCTGTTACTCGCGACTTCGTCTACATGAAATTAAAAAATAGTAAAAAATAGTCTTTGTTATTAAGCGATAACGTAGCTTTTTAATGGTGATTTTTCGAAATTGCCCCAGTAGTTTTTGAATTATTTCAATACACAAAAATACAAATCTTTCCTCTTTATAATATTAGTTTAAATTAACATTGCCAACGACTTTAATATTAAAAGGGAAAAAAAACATTAACATAGTGTTACTTGATAATGTAGCTTTTTAAAGGCAGAATCTTTTTTTTAATCTGTCTTTGTTTTTAATTTTAATATATATTCTAGATTTCGTACTCGACTCCGTCCGCGTGAAAATAAAAAAACAAAAGTAAGTAGCCCACAACACGTAGGCTTCCAGACTATCCTCTACATCTACGTCAAATTTCACCGAGATCCCTTCAGTATTTTAAGCTACAAACTCTAACAAACATCCATCCATCTAAACTTATGTATTATAAGCTTTTGCCCGCAACTGCGTCCTCGTGGAATTAAAATAAAACAAAAGTGAGTAGCCTATGTGTTCTTCCAGACTATCCTTTACATCTACGTTAAATTTCATCGAGATCCGTTCAGCCGTTTAGGCTACAAACTCTAACAAACATCCATCCGTCTAAACTTATGTATTACTATTAGCTTTCGCCCGCGACTCCGTCCGCGTGGAGTTAAAAAAAAACAAAAGTGAGTAAGTAGCCTACGTGTTCTTCCAGACTATCACCTATATTCATGCCAAATTTCATCGAGATCCGTTAAGTGGTTTAGGCTACAAAGTCTAACAAACATCCATCCATCCATCCATCCATCCATCCATCTAAACTTTCGCATTTATAATATTAGTAAGATATTAGTAAGATGTTAGTAAGATAGTAAGAAGTAAAATTAGTTGTAGAATTTATTTCTACAATATTTCAAATATTCCATCAACTATATCGATAAGGCATTAGATATAAAATAAAATAAATTATACCAGAACTAATAACATAAATGTTATATCTTCAAAGACATCTTTCATTAATCTATAGAATTGCCTCGAGGGTGCGCCCCGATTACTGGACTCTGATAAATTGACGAGTTTTAGGTACAACGAAATAATTACCAGAATAACATTCTTCTATGGATATTAATAAATGTTTAATAATACGTTAGTCGATCTCGACATGCATAAGAGGCTAGATAAAAATCTATACATATAATAAAATTGGTACGTCTGTTTGTAACATAAAAAATAGATTTCGGGAAAATGATGTAATCGCGTTGGTGATAACGAAAATCGCATTTTTTTTGTTTGTCTGTCCGCAAGCCACGTTTGTTCCGGGTAATCCTACTGTGGACCTACTGAAGGGTAGCTGACATAGACAGGCATATGATAGTCTACTTTTTATGTTAATATTGAGTAGACGAAATCGCGGGCAACAGCTAGTATCAAATATTTTCAGTACTAAATAAAATTAATCATCATAAAATTTTTTAACTTAACACATTAGGGCAATCAATTTTACTGTCATCTTATAACACTACCAAAATTGCATCGACAGCTGTCTAATGTTTTAGTACAACATAAATAAAGAAGCAATCGATAATCACACTGTTGTGCGATTGTCGATTGTTTCGCAGCCAATTCTTTTACTAAAAACTGAGTAGTGTGCGCACCTTAACAGTGGTAGTGCCCGCTTTAACATCTTAGCACGAATTGGCCGGCACGCCCGGTGCAATACCAC
>NW_013528248.1:383547-394127 GCF_000836215.1 Papilio polytes | reverse complement strand
AAAAAAAAACCTCCATATAAGCATAGGAATCGCGCGACTAAACAGTCGTGTGATATGACAGTCAAGGGTATGCACATATACACTGCTTATTACAAATGCGGTAGTGAGGTATTTTTATTCAAAACGTAGATATAAAATGTTGAAGAAAATTGCGCTAAAGAATTCCATATAATCCAAAGTAATGTAAATTCCACGTTATCTTTTCCGAGTGACAGTAAGTGGCGGCTTGCTTTTTGTGTAGGCTTTGCTGGATTCAAGCGAGATTTTATTTTATCTGTACTTTTACTTTAAGGTACGGTGAAATATTTGTTACTGGTTTTGCAAAACAAATGACAACGCATCTGCGATTGATGTCTATGGGCAGTGACTTCGCTATTTCGGCGAATACAAGCGCCCGCTTGCTCGATTGCTACCTTATCTTACACTAGCTCGTGACTTCGTCCGAGTTAAACTAAAAAAAAATTGAAGAACACGGTCTATGTTACTCACTGATAACGTAGGTTTTTAATGGTGAAAGTATTTTTAAAATCGGTCAAGTAGTTTTTGAGTTATTTCAATACATATAAAAATAAAAATCTTTCCTCTTTAGAACAATAGTATGGATAAAAAAGAATCCTACATTTAATGGTCCGAATCCAAATTAAAAAATTACAATCTGCAGTGGTCTATGATCGCTAGAGGAACATTGTTTTTTGTTCTTGAATTCTTTTTATTTTTGTCTATTTTTTACAAAAATAATTATGTATACAATCAAAGAGATTAACTTAATTGCGTTATAATTAAATAAAATCATTACTTAAGTAAACTTTACACAGAATCAGTTTAATATTCGGAACGCGTTCGCTCTCAGAAATAAAAGACTGCAATTAACATGAATCTTGTCCCGTTTTGCTTTGTATTTGACGTTAACTGCGACTTTCAATGTTTGGAGACGTTAATATGCTACTAAAAAAAATTAACTACGTTTGTTTCAACTCGACACAAATTGAAATAATATAATTCTATAGTTTCAAGCTCAATTACTTAGTGATAGAAAGTAGATGTCGCAAGTCTGATGATATAAGGAATTAGATTATTTTACAAGAAACTAAATATAACACATATTTCTCGAATGTTTTACAATAGTAGAGCCTGGTTTACCATCTTCATCAGGTCGGCTGACCCGGTTCAATACCACGACCACACAGAAGACCGACGTGAAGTGTGATTCCGCGTTTTGTCAGATGATTGTGCGTACCGGAGGCCGAGTTTCAGTCCCTTTTCTTACAAGGTAGGGATGGGAAGGGAAAGTGGAGTTGACGGTGGAGGAGGCGTATATGAACGGGAAACATTATCTTTATGTACGTTTCCTTATTTGTCCTATTAAGTGTAGGCAACGCATGCAATAGCGGATGTCTGGGCAGTGGTCGCTTCGCCTTTATGGAGGGTTAAGGCAGCCGCTTGCGCGTTTGTCACCGTATAATATAAAAAAAAAACTATAATGGTGTTATAACTACTAAAGAAAATATAAAAAAATGTAAAGTGCAACGTTTTAATATCGAAAAAAAGTATAAAAATACTCAAATCTTAATTTCCTTTTACTTTATAAATCAAGAAGGCTTTTTTATCTTAGCTGTTTAAGATTCGCCGTCCGTCTTGAAGGCTAAATATCCTTTACGCAGGCTTAGTTACGTGCTCCGGTTTCATGAAAAAAAGCCTCCTAAAGTACCGCCATTAACGTTGTAGGCTTGACATTTGAAATTATTTTAGTTGAAATTGGATTTAATATTTTAAGTACGGATAGAAAAAAATTCTAGTTGTGTTCGTAAAAATAGGAAAATAGATTTTCTATTTAATATTTCCATCGACCTCAATACTTTTCGCACATGCAGAAAATTTGCATCAAGGGACATGTTATGTTTCTGGGACACACTAAAAGCATTGAACTATAAAAGATTAAAGCCGTCCTGTCGTTTTATAGATTTTGAACTGGCTTTTATTTTTAAAGTAAAGGCCTAGGATCGATATTTATAGTAGGAGACAAAAATTGAATCAGATATCAAAATTCGCCAAAAGAGCGAAGTCATAGACATCCGCATATGAAAAAGTATTTCCAAGCTTTATTCCACAGTGAATATCTGATCTAATATAAGATATTTACTCTACTTATGCATCCTTTCTCTTTCGATCCCTGTCCTTCCTTCCCTTGTGCGCAAAAGGAGGAAAACACGAAGAGTTATAGCTTAATTAAAAAGTTTGAAATAAGTAATAATTAACCATATTTTTAATTTTAAATAGTTATTAAGTTTTATCTCATTTTTAAAAATAAAATTATATCTAAGATAAAGCTTCCGTATTCAGATAATTCAAACTGTCACTCGCGGTGTGCTGTGGAAAATTTATAACTCTACAGTAAGAAAAATCTTGAATTTCACGTCACAGGATATTTTATGGCTTGTTTTATAAGTAAATAAAATTAATATATAAAACTACGTAACTATAGGCGGAAATTGAGTTTATCAAAAAAAAACAAAGACAAAATAATCAAACAAAAACAATACTCAATACCTAAAAATAGGTAACTAGCGCCATCTATTGATTAGTGCCGTTAGAATTCCATTTGAACACCAGTTGTACGTATGTAACGGAATAAAACCCATTTTGTTTATATTTTTATTTTGTTTGTGACTGTACACATCGGGTGTTCGTTAGCTTTTGTACCGCAAGTTCAAGTAAGGGTACACTCGAGTACATTGTTACGTCAAGCTGTCGAATGTCCGGGATTTCTTGACCATTATGGTCGTATAAAATTGTATACTTTACATGAGTAACTGTGGAGACGTCGTATTTTTATTTTTTAACAAATAACTGCTTTTTACGTTGTGATCTTAACTGATAGTACATGTCTCTATACATATAAAAACACTCTCTATCTCTGTAGAAAATAATTTAAATTATATCCGAAAAATATTCAACCCCCCTAACAAAACAAACCAATTAACATATTCACTGCGTAACAGGTCGATATCGACCTGACGTAGTACTTAAGCTGGTGCGGACGAAGAAAACTATGTCCCTCTTGCTAGTGCGAAACGATTATCTCAAGTGTATACATTACATTATATAATGTTTCCACAAAGTTACTGCAATTTAATTTATCCTAGTACTGGTGGGTCTAGAAAGACCTGCCACATACTGGCGGAAATATTATTGGGGGCGCATTTTGGCCCGCCGCACCAGTTGAAGAATTATGATTTTACTTACCGCAGTAAACGTGTTAATTTAGACAAGTTTACATTGGAATTTTAATATATTTTCGGTTAAAGGATCTCAATCAATCTTTTCTTAAAGCAATAAAATCTTTTAAAAATCGTACATCGTAATAGTATAAGGCAAGAATTTTAATCGACATTTAAACTCAAAGTGGTACAAACTGGTATTCATAGAACATACTCTAAGCGAACATCTTTCATAACAAACTCCAATGTAGGGTTGCCAAGAATAAACATAGACCAGAACACAAAAAAAGAAATTAACGGCCAGTAACTTGTGTCAGATAGATTGTATACATATTTTAAAAATCGAATTACATAAACATTGTCCAATAGACGCTCCATACTAATATAGAGGAAAACTTTTATTAGATTGTTATGAAATAACTCAAAAATCCTTTCGCCGTTAAAAAGCTACGTTGTCAGTGAGTAACATAGGCTATGTTTTATATTTTATATTAATTTCATGCGGACGGAGTCGCGGGCCAAAGCTGGTCTAGAATATTTTAGGTAATCTACGAGTTGGTCACCCTATTCGGATACTATTTTTCCTCGAATCGAAATGATAAACGTTCCCTGAAATCTTTCAGGACCTGAAAAATAATGTTTGTTTTCTTTGTTGGTAACCGTGCGTGTTCTTTGTTACTCATGTAAGTATTTGGATTTTTCCTTGATGTTATGAAAAGCGCATATGGATGGGCGATTTAAGAAGAATCAATTCTTCAAGGAAATTTTAGGCACTTTATTAGTACTTTGTAATATAATCCATATTGTATTGCGCTGTAATTGTGTGTTTTAAATTAATTTGACAGTAGTTTGTGCTCGGTGGTTCATTGGTCCCTTGCCACCGCGACGCCACACTGACCGCCCTGGGAAGAGGCCCATGATGCGTCCCAACGAGTTGGGACGCTGCGCTCTAGGGCGACGGAGAGCCGACGACGCCCTCGGAGACGGCACCGTGCAATGCAGGCTCGGGAACAACGCCTGGTGCCGCCGGGGTTTATAGAGCCCCCACCTCGTGAAGCCTAGCCACTCCTAACTTAGGGTAGACTGAGCTCCTAATTATAGACGTATATATGATGATGAAAATAGTTTTATCGAATAAAGACTTTGTTTTATTGTTTTAGCGAATTTTAATAACCTACATTTCTCTTTACTGCCACGAAGCAATATCTTTTAACGACCAATCTTATTAAATTTCTTCGTTATTGGCCGTCGCTTACTCTTCGATTATTGGCAAGAGGAATTTAGGTCACTTTAAGTGCAAGCAAGACAGTCTATGGTCTGTTTTAAACATTTGCTTCGATCTAAGTTGAAATTAAGTAAAGAAAAGAACGTCATAATCTTAATTACATGGTGATAATTACAAATTCACTTTATTAGTTAATTTATATAAAAATAACAATAAAGTAATATTGGTTTTTATTTTTAACTTACGAGTTTTAGCGTTAAGTGGTTTTTATAACTGACGGACTGAATTTAAAGAATAGGACACTTAGCTGTTGCTCGCGACATTGTCCGCGTTTAGTTAAAAAATATAGTCTATATTACTGACAGATAAAACCTTTCTAATGGTGATTGTTTTTTAAATCGGCGCAGTAGTTTTTGAGTTATTTCAATACATACAAAAATACAAATCTTTCCCCTTTATAATAAGTTTAGATTAACATCTTCTGCGACTTTAAAATTAAAAAAAAACATTAACATAGTGTTAATTGGTACTGTAACTTTTTAATAATAATAATAATTTATTTAACTCATGTAACAGAATATTACACATATAATATTTACATAGACAGAAGAATTACAAATTATATTACATTACACACACACATAAAGAAAAAGGAGAAACTAAAATTAAAACGATCTAGGGGACCCGATCCCGGCTACGCGTATATGTGCGCGCCGCCAGTGCTCTATGATCGAGCAGTCGGGCTTGTCACTAAGCCCTCCCTCTTTTTAAAGGCAGAATATTTTTTTAATCTGTCTTTTTAATTTTCGACTCCGTCCGCATAGAGATGAAAACATTTCATAATTTTAGTATAGATGAGTATGTTTTTTAATTTTTTAGTCCACAAGTTTCGACTTTTAACTTCATTAATTTTTAAAAATGTGCAAATGAGGAAGTGAAATAAAATGTTTTAAAAAATGCCAAAAGTTTTAATAAGGGTTCGAACATATAACGAACGAATCGTGTGAAGTAACTTCTGGTTACTGTAAAAGTTTACTTTTTATGTAAATTTAACACTGGGACGTGGTAATAAGCAAAATTTTAAATTAAAAACACAGAGTAGATTTCTTAAATTCAAAATTATACTTTAAATATTAATGAAAAATAGTAATACTTCAAACTAATATTTTAAATTTGAATGTATATACATATTTATGGATGTTGCTTAACTTGTCGGCTATTAAGTTTTTTGATTTTAATTTCATATGTTTATTGTAAATGTTTTACAATAAACATAGGAAATATTTGTATTTTTGTATGTATTTGATTCACAAAAAAACTACTGAGCCTATTTTTAGAAAACTCTTTCACCATCAGAATGGTAATTCTGTGAGTAACATAGGCTATATTTTGTATTATTTAACAATTCCAAGCGGGCAAAGTCGGGCTAGTATGAGATTTTATTACCACGATGTGCAAAGACAAATGAAATTATCTTCCGCAAGCCAGCGGAGCGATGTAACGCTTTTAAATCACGCGGCAAACGGAAGCGGAAGTGGCTCGCCAATAAATATGGCCGCCACACTTCCGGCGACACTCATGAACATCACTTCCTCTGTTTATGGCACTCGATTTTATTGTCGTGGAAATATAAACATGTTTTCTCATTTTATTTCTTGGGTTTAATCTGCTTATTATAGAGTTCGCATATTTATACTATTATAATTAAGCGTAAACACACACCTCTTTGTTGTCTAAGATGTCAGCAATTACAGCATAATTTTGAATAGCTCTTTTTTTTAATAAAAAGCCCTACACTCACGTCATGCTTTAGGCTATATATTTTCACGCCATTAAACTTAGGGGGTAAATATTTTGGATAAAAATCCTAATGTGGGAAAGAGACCATAAGTTGCTGCCAACATCAAGAAAGCAAGATTGCCATTTGTCATTTGTGTATTTGAATTTTGACATTTCATACGGATGAAGCCGCACTGGAACAGCTAGTCTGTTACAAAAACTTACTAGAAACTTTCAGCGACTTTACCTTTGGTAACCTTTTAAGCTAAAACGATTGTACGAGATTGTTTTCCCTGAATGGTATCAAATACTTTAAATGGAATCCAACTTCCAGTTTCCTTAAAAGTAACCGTTCAGTAAAACTATAACGGTCCACCGCAAGCGTCGCTTTCGGTTTTCGATTTAAATATTCCTCGCGTTGTAGACTTTGTAACTCTTTATACGGTTTTAAACTATCTTACAATTTACTCTTTTATAATGCAGGTTAACTATGTGCATGAAATCGTATACCTCCTATGTTAAACTGAGTAACTAAGGTTTTTTATATTAATAACTAGCTGTTGTCGTGCGACTTCATCCGCGTGTAATTGAAAAATGAAAAATGAAAAAAATGTTTTATTGTTTACATTTGTCAAATAATCAATTACGAATGTCAAAATGGCATGACATGATGTCAACTTTGTTTCCTTGATGTTGGCAGCAACTTATGGTCAACCCACATTAGGGTTTTTATCCAAAATATTTACTCCCTAAGTTTGATGGCGTAAAATATATAGCCTAAAGCGTGACGTCAGTGTAAGGCATTTTCAAAAAAGAATTTTTCAAAAATATGCTGTAATTACTGTTGTTTGTTTACACTTGTGTGTTTACGCTTTATTATAATAGTATAGATATGTATTTCAAGTTTCATTTACAATAATAAAATTTAATAGGTAAATAAAGTAACATATACTCCTTTATTTTTTATTTGTAGCTGTTGCTCACGACTTCGTCCACGTGAAATGAAAAAAAAATAGTGTAAAACACAGCCTATGTTGCCTACGTAACTTTTTAATGGTGAAAGAATTTTTTAAATTGGCCTAGTAGTTTTTGAGTTATTGCAATACATAAAAAATACAAATCTTTCCAAGAGGAAGAGAGTACTACAAGAGTAGTGTATTTATTTCATTGTATATTTTTACTTATTTTATTTACACAATATCTATTTATTTATATACACTACACTCTTAATATTATTAGTATGGATATAGACCCAAGAAAATGACGTAATTTCCTTAATTATTTCCTCTTAAATAATCCTTTAACTATATATTTACTACTTAGATTATTTTAAAATGTTAGGAGTAAAAAGATTGTTTACTTTAAACACACAAAAATTGTGTTATTTTTCTCTCATTCATTATCATCATGCTTTGATTTCTCGGAACATTTAACTGAAAGCATTCTGAAAAAATAATTCTGAAAAACATTGGTTAAAACTTGTTTAAAAAGAGTCGAGATACGAAAAAAAAAATTGATCAAATTTCACATGTTCCGATTGCTCCTTCATTCGAAAACTGGCAAAATACCAAACGGTTGGAAAGCAGTGATCCCGTAGCACGGAAAATTGCAAAGTTTAACTCTTCCCTCAAAATTGACATGAATTTTAACGTCAATTTAAAGTGGATACTCCTGTAGGCGAAATTCGCAAACATTTTGAACTGCAACAGGCTACACTTAATTGAAAAAAACATATTTTTCGACGTTAAAAATGTGGCTATAGTTTTATTTATACATAGGTATTAAAAAAAAAAACTGCATTCCAAAGACTAAAAACAAAACTACTAAGGGCTTATCACGAACATTGGTGATACCATTTTTGTCATGTAATTTATAAAATGTATATAGGGTTTGTGCAGCGCCTCTACTCGCCTCTACCGGACGTAGTACAAATCTAATACAAATATTGATGATGTTTCGAATACGTTCCCTTAAGTGACACGCACATTTCCACAATAGACCCTCTTGTTCGTGCGTACGACCATGACAACAAGGAGCTGGTACGCGATTGTTAAAGATCACGCTATTAGTCGAAAAGAGGGCAAGATGATGCAGAGTTATTTCTTAGCAGAAATTAGCAATGTTACCAGAAAGCCAAACGGGATTGGGGCCGCACGTGTCGCCGCGCTAGCATCTAGTTACGCAGGCTAACGTCGTGTTAAGCGGCATTTTTGATCAGCAGTCATGAAATATCAAGTGATACATCTCCACCAATAAACGAGTCTTTCGTAATCCAGCATTATGTGGCTTTATTTATACGTCCCGCTTAGGGGGTGTATCTCAACCTCGTCCGAGGTTGATATCGTTCGTACTCTTGAGTAGTTTTAAGAAGTTTCGTATCACAATACTTTAAAAAATTTCCATAGTACGAAAACAGTAATTCATTAAATTAACATACTAATAAGTTTCTTAAGAAGTTTCATCTTTCTGTCTTGCTGTTAAATGATTTCCTACTTTAGGAATTGCAATAGAAAATTGCTTCGAAATTAAACGTCGAATTATTCCACTTCAACTAGTCGAGTCTATTGAGTCGCTCAATGCGAGGAATCTCTACTAAGTCTTGAGGTTAAAATCGCTTTGTCAGCCATTCCTATACCCAATACTGTGCGTTTATATTGCTATACGAAGAAATAAATTGCTTCTGGAATTTATGCATGTTTTACTCGATCATACCAAAGAGTCTTTTATTTTCAATCTGTGCAATTTCGTAACCTGTACAGTCGGGGAATTTGGTAGTGTCCCAAATTAAAAGCTACAATTATTTGAATATTTACAGCGGTAGTGCCCGCTTTAACATCTTAGCACGAATGGGCCAGCACGCCCGGTGTAATACCACGACCACAAAGAAGACAGGCGTGAAATTAAAGCAATTCCGTCTTTCGTCTGATGAGTGTGGTGCCGGAGGCCTAATTTAGGTCCCTTACTCCTTACCACCCTCTTCTCATAAGGAGAGGACGGGAAGGGGAAGTGGATTTAACAGTGGAGGAGATGCATATGGAGGGGAAATATCCTCTCTATGTGCGTCTCCTCCTCCTTCGGATAAGGGTAGGCAACGCATCTGCTATCGCGGATGTCTGTGGTCAGCGGTCGCTTCGCCATTTTCGTGGATTCAGGTGACTGCTTGCACGTTTGCCACCTTATGTTTAAAAAAAATGTGAAATGAGTCAAACAAAAATTAATAAAACGCACCTAAACGGCTAGTTTATTTTATTATCGCTTTGTTTGCAATTACTGCTGTCTAATTAGTCATTTGTAGGAAACGGATTATACATTGCAATGAACAAGGCAATTTCTGAAGCGAACCACCGCCAATTTCCGTAACTATATGTTGGTTTCGGGTGCTCTGAATATCGCCCTACTTGAGTATTACATAAATATGGACGGTAAAAAATCAGACATGACTTTCGAACCATCATCATTTCACTACACGTCCTCTGAGAGGCTCGCCGAACCATAAGTTTGGGTGACTAGGCCATAGTCAACCACACTCCACTGCGTGTTGACTTCACACATATCTTTGAATGACTTCGCCGATATGTGCAAACATCAAGACGTTTTCACCGTAAGAATTCTTTTTGTTAATTTTAACTCTTTGTTTACTAGTAACTAAAGAATCATTGTCGGTACAGCATGTATTGGAGTTATCAATTTTTTTTTTATAACATAAGGTGGCAAACGAGCAAGCTGCCACCTGAAATCGCCAAAATGGCGAAGCGACCGCTGCCCATAGACATCTGCAATTGCAGATGCGTTGAATTGATTAACGCATCTGCAATTGCAGATTAATTTGACCCTTAATTGACGGAGGAGGAGACGTACATAAAGAGAACATTTCCCCTTCTTATGCGTCTCCTCCACTGTCAAATCCACTTTTCCTCCCCACCCTTTCCTGTTAAGAAAAGGGTGGAAAGGGAAAGGGACTAAAATTAGGTCTCCGGCACCACACTCATCAGACAAAACGCGGAATTGCTTCCACTTCACGCCTGTTTTCTGTGTGGTCGTGGTATTACACCGGGCGAGCCGACCCATACGTGCGTAGATGTTAAAGCGGGTTCTACCACTGTTAAAATTTATTCATAATGCATTCGACAATACGTTTTTGAACAGCGCGTTGTTTGCAATCACATCTGTTCGTAATATAATTAGTTTTTAGTCTGTCTATGTAAATACTATTCGTGTTATAATTTAGAATTTAATTATTTCTATTGTGTTTGTGTCAAATAGTCAATGATTGTTAATACGATGTTTGGTTAGTTTATCTATACTAATATAATAAAGCGTAAACACACACAAATCTATCCTCTTTATCTGTACTAATA
>NW_013528248.1:348454-383322 GCF_000836215.1 Papilio polytes | reverse complement strand
CGCGTTGTTTGTAATCACGTCTATTCATAGTATAATTAGTTTTGAGTCCGTCTATGTAAATACTATTCGTGTTATAATTTAGAATTTAATTATTTCTATTGTGTTTGTGTCAAATAGTCAATGATTGTTAATACGATGTTTGGTTAGATTATTTAGACTAATATAATAAAGCGTAAACACACACAAATCTATCCTCTTTATCTGTACTAAAAATATAAAGAGGAAAGATATAATTATTTGTATGTATTGAAATAACTCAAAAACTACTATGCTGATTTTAAAAATTCTTTCACCATCAGAAAGGTAATTTATCTGTGAGTAACATAGGCTATATTTTATCATTATTAATATTTAGGAACTATTATTAAACAGCGTGTTTTTGGACTCCGGCGTTATAAAATCACTAAACTTTAAATATTCTCGGCTTACGCTTCCTATACCGTTAGAGGTATTTAAAAATTATGTATGAAAGAAATGCAGATCTCAAAAAGTTCTACATAAAAATAGCATATATCTTTAACGGTTTTCTTACTATAATTATTTATAATTTCAGGCGGGCGAAGTCGCGAGCAACAGCTAGTGTTCTATAAACTTTTACAATACTTTTTTGGAGAATCTGCGGTAGATATCTGTTATTTATGAGTTTATCTGTGTGTGCTATACTTGGATAATAAAAGAAAAGAGTAACTTTTTTACTTCATGTCTTTATTTTCCAAAACTGACCGAGAAAATTAGGTTACTTGGCAGCTGGCAACATGAAATTTGACGTTTATTTGTTTACACAATTTCGACTTTAATAGTTTGCGCACAACTGAAATTAAAATATCGCACAACTGTGTAATCTCGCTTTGATTGCTAATCTTATATGGATGTGCACTACTCGATTTTTAGTTGTGCAACTAAACAGTTGTAGTGCCCGCTTTAACATCTTAGCACTACAGGGCCGGCACGCCCGGTGTAATACCACGACCACACAGAAGATAAGCGTGAAATGGAAGCAATTCCGTGTTTCGTCTGATGAGTGTGATGCCGGAGGCCTAATTTAAGTCCCTTTCTCTTTACCATCCTTTTCTTATGAGAGAATGGGAGGTGCAAGTGGATTTGACGATGGAGGAGATGCATAGGAAGGGGAGATATCCTCTTCATTTGCGTCTCCTCCTTCGTCGGATAAGGGTAGGCAACGCATCTGCAATTCCGGATGTCTGGGCAGCGGTCGCTTCGCCATTTTGGCGGATTCAGGTGGCCGCTTGCTCGTTTGCCATCTTATGTTATAAAAAAAAAACAGTTGAATACGCTGTGAAATAATCGAAAATCGCACAATAGTTATGCGATAATTTAGTTAAAGGTGTACTCGATCTCATTAGAACTAGATATGGCACAAATATCTATCTAATAAATCTATTATGCCAAAGATTATCAAACTATTACCTTAGTTAATATAATTATGATTTAAAAAAAAAAAACAATCTATTCATGTTTTACCATTATCGAAAATATTGAATTTCCAATAAACCGCGGGTTTCTATCTTTGTGATATTAAATGAAAATTTTGCTGCTGAAATCTTACACTCGAATACCATTTACAGTTTCATAAGAATTCTCTACGATATTTGAAATCAAAATGCTTCTTATAGTGTTAATAGAAGAAATGTTTTGTGGAATCAATTTGATAGGAATACAAAAAAAAAACTTTTTATCGCACATTGACACACCTGAAACGCTTTGATTCTATGAGCTTGTATGGAGCCCACATTACTCGATTCTTAGTTGTGCAACTAAACAGTGGAATTGACTGCGAAACAATCGACGATCGCACAACTGTTTAGTCAAAGGTGTATGTCCGCTCTCAACGAAAACATTAAAAAAAATGATTATTATAAATAGGAAATCTTAAAACACCAGTCTCATAGCAGTCGTCCAATAAAAATCTCATCGAAAGTTGATTACAAACTTATTCAATTTCAATGTCAGATAAATTTGGTAAAAACATGAAGTAATTTATTTTTACAGACGGTTCCGTATTTAATTTATCTATGTTTTACGAGAAAAGAGATGACAAAACATTTTCATACAAACGTTAATATCGTAAAAACTCATATAAAGAAACAATTTCTAAATAATATTGTATACTTTCCTATACAAATGTTAAAACGACAACAAAGTCGCTGCCATTGGCTAACAATTTCCGTTACCATGGCAATTTTATTTCTTTGGTGCTATTTGGATTGTAGTTTGCTTTGCTCGCATGACGTTTTATTCCAATTTATTCAATGCCTAAATTAAAATGCGTGAAAATGTATAGACTATAGCATATCGTAAGTGTGTGGCTTTTTATTAAATTAAGAATAATTCAAAAATATGCTGTAATTGCTGATATCATACATAACAAATAAGTTAACATATTATTAACTACTAGCTGTTCCCGTGCGACTTCATCCGCATGAAATTATGAAAATTTTATGTCATTGTTTACATCTGTCAAATTATCAATTACAAATATCGAAATGATATTACATGATGACAACCTTGCTTCCTTGATGTTGGCAGCAACTTATGGTTTCTTTAACACATTAGGGTTCTTATCCAAAATATTTACCCCCTAAGTTTAATGGAGTGAAAATGTATAGTATACATATTAAAATATAGATAAATCAAGTTCACATAAAATAGTTTAGGTCAGTACTAGTCAGTACTACTTCGTCTAGAATAAGTTTCCATTTATTGCTCCCAAAAGAAAACATCTTCGTGGAATTAACTTTGCTTATTTTCAAACTTTGCGGAACCCTAATAAACGGAGTGAGTTTCCTCTACGTATAAATCCGCGTTTACGCGGAACTTTGCAAAAATATATTATTTTTTCCCGTAACACAATCTACAGGGTTCATTTATCAATGCCTAGTGTTTATTTCGTAAAAATATTTTAACACTTTCTTAGGTTGGGAATTTCTAATTTCGACCCTGAATAAGAAAATTGTTTCATTTTGGTGATACAATATTCTATACTAAGATAAATTTATGTTCTCCATTTTACCCTAAAATTACAAATGTTTTATTTTTTATTGATTGATGTAATACTTACCTATGCTGTCGTGAAAAGATTTTGGCATGAGTTTGAAAGTTCGAAAAGCAGTTACCCGCAAACTCGAGAGCGCTAATTTACTAGAAAAGGTAGCCTGTATTCCCGAGAACATTAGCTTCCTTCTCAAAGGGCCATCAAAATTGGTCCAACTGTTCTGGAGATTTTAAACTTCAGTGTATAATTTATACATTTCTATGCTCTGTTTACAATATTTGTAAATAATTCTCGACTTATAGATCTACATAGATATCTTATCTGATAATCGTAGGTCACCCTAAATTGTAATCACTCACGGGCTCAGATAAGGTTGTCGCCCTATCTATGCCTTCTTAGAATGACTCAGTCTGGTTTCTTGAAAAACACATCTTTCGGGTAATAGGAGTTATCAAAGTATTTTCATATCTTGAGTATTTGAAGTGTTCCCAGTATAAATATAAGGTCTGTCCACACAAGCGTGCGGTATCTCGTCCTCTAGGAATCTGCAGTTTATTATCATACGAGGGCTCGCTTGTGTTTTATGAGCCCGCTGTATCTGTACGAATCCTTGACGTATGGTCCAAGTCACGAGATTCCACATAGGTATCTATAATTTGTACAAATATTAATGTAACTACAATTTATGAAGTGTTTACATTGTAAGTAATGATCGTGATCATTATGAAACAAACGGATGATTCCGTGCCACTGTGTATAGCTTCAGTAACAAAACCTTTAAGCTATCAGTAGTAGACGTACAGGCGAACAAAACACCTGCCCTGGCGAGAAGTACTGCTATAGCTGTTAGTTCTGTCAGATAATATGTAACATCTACAAGGGCATAGAAAATAACAAAAAACAAAACACGGCCGCTATAATACATACAGGATTTTGTGACTCTTTTTGTGACATTGTCAGGAGGGCACTGTTTGATAA
Source organism: Papilio polytes (assembly GCF_000836215.1). Lineage (NCBI taxonomy): Eukaryota > Metazoa > Arthropoda > Insecta > Lepidoptera > Papilionidae > Papilio > Papilio polytes. The sequence goes on along the minus strand of NW_013528248.1, from coordinate 379,331 downwards.
AATTTAGTTTGACTTATTCTCACCGGGTCAGATAACTTCATCAAACTATAAATATAAATGAAGACACACGTTATATCATGTCACGTGATATCAAATAAGAATTCTAAGAGGTTACCATCTAAGTATATCCTCTTATAACTTGAACCACAAGCAATCTACCGTTTTCGACCTTTGCGTCAAGTTTTGTTAATAAAAAGGGGTTTTATGTGAAAACTTGAAATGTTTTCGGTTCTGGGTATTCAGTATTCGGACCGATATACAACTGGCAACGCACAACTATATTTCATACTAGCTGTTGGTCGCTACTTCGCCGGCAAATATAATAAAAACATAGTCTATGTTATTACCTTTCTAATGGTGAAAGAATTTTTGAAATCGGCCCAGTAGTTTTTACGTGAATCGAATACAAAAATCCAATCTCTTCTCCAATCTTTCCTCGTTATAATATTAGTATAGACTAGCTATTGCTTGCGACTTGGCCCTCCTGAAGTAAAAAAAAAACATAGCCTTCGTTACTGATAACGTAGCGTTTTTATTGGTCAAAGATTTTTTGAAAACGTCTTAATATTTTTTAAGTTATTTCAATATATACAAAAATACAAATCTTTCCTCTTTATAATATTAGTGTAGATATATGTAAATATAAGACCCTGTCCGAAGCAAAGATATGTACATAACTGTTTTCATCCGAGAGGTCGATTTGTCTAAGGAGTTCTCCAAGTTCATTTTAGATATGCAAATTTGTTCTTATCAACTGCATTCGTTTTGCTCAGAAGCATTTGAAAGCAGAGTAGACTTTTGTTTTTCATCGTATTTTATGTGAAAAATAGAACACTGCAAGTGTTGTAATGCCAAAAATCTACATACTTACATCTTACTAATATTATATATGCGAAAGTTTAGATGGATGGATGTTTGTTAGAGTTTGTAGACTAAACGGCTGAACGTATCTCGATGAAATTTGGCATAGATGTAGAGTATGTTCTGGAAGAACATATAGGCTACTTAGTTTTTTAATTCACGCGGACTGAGTCGCGGGCAAAAGCTAGTAATTAGATATAACATCAAAGTGCAAGCGAAATTTCGTTGTATCCAATGAAAATACCACCTTGACAATGTATCAAATGTTTTGTCGTTTAATAACGCATAGAGGAAAAGTATCATTGCTTCTTAATTTAAAATATATTATAAACTATCGCACGACTGTTGTGCGATTGTCGATTGTTTCACAGCCAATTCATGTTTTTTACAACTAAAAATCGAGCGATGTGCACATATGGAATCAAAGCGAGACGACTTAGGGTCGTTCAAGAAGCGAGCCTATCATTTCTTAAAAGGTCGGCAACGCATCTGTAGTTCCTTTGGTGTTAAGGATGTTCATAGGCGTCGTTAACCAACTCGGTGATCTCGCCGCTCGTTTGCTATTATTGTTATAAAAAAAGACTAAACAGTTGTGCGATACTTTAGTCAAAGGTTCGCGTTCTTAAGATCTTTTTTGTGAATCGTCTTAAAAATGGATGAACATCGACTGGACGAGAAACCATGACTTATTGTCACGTTCCTGAACCGTGCGTGCGAGCGAGAGCGGAACAAAAGATTGAGACGCACGATGGCCTTGATTGACATGTGACGTCATCGTGAAAAATTATAGTCCGTAAATTGATTAAAAAATACAAAAAAGTTTGTAAACAATTCTTGATATTAACGTGTATTTTAATAGACCAGAAGTCTATCGTTATAAAATCTGGAGTAATAAAAATTTGAAAATGATTACTATAACATTTTACAAGCAATTTGAATGTCCCTTTTAACAACATCATTGTAAAGGAAGGCTTTAAAGGTGATAAAATACACGTGCAAGTACAATTTCGTTTTAGATTTAGACGCTTGTTTATTATGGCAATAAAATTTTGAATATTCCCTCGAATAAAATTGAGTTTTACGTCATTCGGTTGGAAAGCCTCGGGGCTGAATTAGGTTATTTTTAAAATAGATTTTATTTAAATTTGATAGTATTATAAATTATTAGTTTAAATACTGCCATAGATTAAAATATTTTATTGGAATTTAGCTTCATTTTTTTAATTACTAAGTTCACTGGAAATCCTGTTAAAAATTAACCCCACAAAGAGCAGTGGAGAGGTTAATAAAATATAAATTAATTTCTCGATGAACTCATTAAAAAAACATTAAATATTCAATCAAAATTTGAAAAATATAAACAAACATAATTTCGAAAGTTAACATCTGTCGTTTGACGTCACAAGATGGCGGCTGAAATTGGCGCGAAATGCGTCCACAATCTGTTTTGTGTAGGCTCCGTGATTGTAATTAAGATTTTCACGGTCATAATAAACGGTACAAAGTATTTCAAATTGGACAAAACATTGTAGGTATAAATTTTTTATGCACGCGTATTGCGATAAAATTACTCTGTTCTTTTACTTCCTTAGCAATATCATGATTAACGAACTTTAAAATCGCGCTCAAGTAAAACTATTCTATCAGACAACTGTTTAGTATAGCTTTTATTGAGCATATGATATATGATCTTATATGGAGGATCGCACACTCGATTAAGTTTGCTAAATAGTTGAATGGACTGCGTAACAATCGCACAACGGTTGTGCGATAGTTTAAAGGTGTGAGCCCTCTCTTAATAAATTTTATACACGTAGGCATATATCTTGATGGCTCGGAACGCTGTATAGAACATATCAGGTATCCCGGGGCCTAGAGGGATACGAAGCAAGAACTTCCACTGCACACAGCTTAAAAACAGCTGCCGTAACATTTGAAAAGGCTGATACTTTTAAAACCTTTTTATGGTTTCTAGAAAAAACACAGAAGTTAAATTCATGATGCAAATAAATGCATAAACCAAGAAAAACCTTTTTTTTCCTCCAACGCATTAGGTCGGGGCCACGGGCACGCTGTTGCTTACGTCCGGGCGGGAGCGCAAGAGGATCCTCCTCGCGTTCCCACTCCTTTTCCTCCTTTACTTTAATTTGCGAAATTACTATTTCGCAGAAGGAGTAGAAACCAAGAAAAACCTAGTCGAACTGCTGCGAAGGTTATTCTGATATTATAAGTGTTGTTTACATTGCTCAAACTTAATTAGCAATGTATTTTTAACGAATTTGCAATGGAAATATAACTTAACAAACCATCCTCACCATGTCAATGGTTGGTATTCCACAACCGTGTGGTTTTCGAGGCTTTTTCTGCCTCGCACAGCACCGTTGTAGAACGGTTTCCCCTCTACGGTATTTCCAAACCGATACGACTTAGGGTCCTTCAAGAAGTGAGCATACAATTTCCTCAAATAACAATGACAATTGCAACATCTGGTCCTTACGCGGCACTCACCTGTGGTAAATAAACAATGCCCATTTATGGCATTATCACTGTGTAAAAGATAAGAGAAATGGTGTTTCGACATTCAAAATGATTAGTAGATTACACAGGTGTTCATATTGTTATGTTATCATACGCAGATTTTAAAACATTTTGCAAATTATAAACTGTGTACAAAGTGGTCTTAAACTTTTGGCCGGCAGTGTATGTAGTTCCTCTGGTATTGCGGATGTCTCTGCGTTGACCACCTTTATGTTCCTGCCGGGTTTGCCCCCTTCTCTTAAAAAAACATTTTACAAACACACAAATATGCTCATTTGTATATTGTATGTTTTTTTTAATAATTCACTTCCATTCAAGGCTTACAACATTGTCCCTTTTAAATTCGTTTGTAAAAAGTTACATATACTAATAGAGTCGTAACTTTTCCGAAGCGTGCACGTGAAACTTTTCACGTACACTGTTTAATCATGTGGTACACTTTAATGCGGCCACATTAAAAAAGTTTGGAGAGAAAAAGTTTTATAATAAACAGACAAATTGCTCTTTTCGACAACATGTTTTTTAATAATTAAAGCCTTTTAATTAATAGCTATTACAGTGGTAGTGCCCGCTTTAACATCTTAGCACTGCAGGGTCGGCACGCCGGGGGTAATACCACTACAGAAGACAGGCGGGAAATGGAAGCAATTCCGTGTTTCGTCTGATGAGTGTGGTGCCTGAGGCCTAATTTAAGTCCCTTTCTCTTGCCACCCTTTTCTTATAAGAAGAGGAAGGGGAAGTGGATTTGACGGTGGAGATGCATAGGAAGGGGAAATATCCTCTTTATGTGCGTCTCCTCCGTCGAATAAGGGTAGGCAACGCATCTGCAATTGCGGATGTCTATGGTCAGCGGTCGCTTCGCCATTTTGGTGGATACAGGTAGCCGGTTGCTCGTTTGCCACCTTATGTTATAAAAAAACTTTAAAGCGCGCTTTTAAACTATTGTACAAATGTTTGTCGATTGTTTTGCAGTTTTCAACTGTTTAGTGATATGTGTGTGCACACATTTAAGGTTATACGAATCAAAGCGAGACTAAACAGTTGTGCGATAGTTTAGTCAAAGGCGTGCTCCTACATTTGAGTTTCTTACAAAAGTGGTAAACAAAAGAAAAACTATAGTACTGTTAAAATCTAACCTCAAAAAAAACATGTAGAAAGTTTCAAAGGTAAAATAAACGCTTGACATTCTGAGTTCGCTTTGCTAGAAACATCGCGACCCTTTCAATAAACCTATTCCGTATTTTTTTTTCTATTTTTAAAAGTTGCATTTTAAAAAACTGTGGCTGGTTGTTAAATTGTGAACTGTGGTTTGTCAGAAGAGACGAAGCGACGGGACACTTAGCTGATTATGGCCGTGGGCTCAGATAACTTAAATAAATTGTGACATTTGACAGGTAATTCCCCTTTTTAGTCTGCTTTGGCAGGCTTCAAGGGCATACATTTTTTTTTGTTCCCCCTTGTAATCATTGCCCTACCTCAAATTTGACTGTACCTACAGCCTTACTTGATCAACGAATCCCATGGATATCAGCAACAGCGAAATTTTAACCGTACTTTTTGACTGCTTATTTTATATAATAAAAGGGGGCAAACGAGCGCCGTGAACAAGGTGGTCAATGACGCCCATGGACATCCGAACACCAGAGAAACTACAGATGCGTTGCCTTTGAGGAAATGATAGGCTCGATTCTTGCAGGACCCTTAAATGCATTTAAAGAAGATGAAATCAGAGATTACAATAAAACTGTACATCGGTAGAGGTAGACGAAGAAAGAGATGATTGTATTGCGTGAAAGGTGACATGATCAAGAAGGGAGTGATGAGATGACAGAGTTTTTTTTAAGAACGAAAACCCGGTACCTCACCTAGGAGTAAAGTACAGTGATCCACGTAATAACAATAGCATAAAAAAATGAGAGAAAGAGATAGAAGACTAAAGCATCAAGTTGAACGACATTTTTAACACTTGAAGTAGTGCATAAAAGCTTTAACGTTGTAAAATATAACCTGCTCATGTGACCGGACGTTTTGTAAATCGCTGTAGTACGTTACTGTCAAAGAATGCGTTTGCCCAGAGGTAGTAAACATTTCCGACTGAGTGACGTCATAAAAGAAACTAAGTAAAAAACTAAGAATACCTGCGTCCTCTTTTTGTTTAAAAGTTTCTGTAAATTGTGATTTTTTTGTAAATACTATGTTCGCATTGTATATGGTTATGCTTGGTGATAATCTTGAACTGTTTAGTTGTTAGAAACACAACTGTTTAGTCTCGATTTGATTCCTTTAAGCTTATGGAGGTGCGCACAACACTCGGTTTTTAGTTTCTTTTTTTTATATCATAGGGTTGCAAACGAGCAAGCGGCCACCTGAATGCGTCAAAATGGCGAAGCAACCGGTGCCCAAAGACAATCGCATCGCGTGCCATTAATCGACGGAGGAGGAGACGCGCATAACGAGGATGTTTCCCCTTCCTATCCATTTCCTTCACCTTTAAATCTATTCTATTCTAATGAGAGAATAAGGATGGGAAGGAAAAGAGACTTAAGTTGGGCCTCTGTTGTGTTAGTGCTAGTATTTAGTTGTAAACAGTTGAAAACTGCAAAACAATCGACAATCGTACAACAGTTGTGCGACAGTTTAGTCAAAGATGCGCCCGCTCTAAGGAGGGTAAGAAAAATGGAATGTATTATTCATACTTGGATTAAAAGAACTACTGTATGCAAAATAATAAATTCACACGTAGAAAATAGAATTTTCGAATAAAATATTGTATCGTAGCATATTCCGTCAAGTGGAACGTATTTAAAATGGCCGCTATATGTTACCGAAGACGGATGCTTTCTCGCCTCTTATCCGTGGTTTAAAATAAAAAGACAATGAAATAAAACCGGATATAGGAATATTTCTATTCGAATTTGTCTTCTATATCTTTACTCTATAGTAATGTAAGAGAGCGTTAACACACACTACTTTGTTGTGTAGAATTTCATCACACACAATATCTTGTTTAATATAAGCGCCAATAGCCTACTGGTTTAGGGTACGGACTACGGAACTTGCGGTCGAGAGTTCGAATCCCGGTATTTGACTATCGTGAACCAGCACAAGCTTTGAGCTTAGTTGGATTGGTTAAAGGAAATATTAGTAATTTTTAGACAACTTATTTAATTGATACTATCGCTTTTAACTCAGAGTAACACTTCTCGTCAAGACTCAAGTTGCGCGCCAATCCATCCATACTTCTAGTGACATTGACAGCTGTCAGCTAGGGACGTGACGTTTATGACGATAATCTCGAGTTGCGCCAACTCTACAGCACGGTACTAATTTTGTTCCTAACAGTAAATTTACAAAAATATACTAATATGTTAACAAAAAAAAATGTATTTTAATAAAAAGCCCTACACCCTACATGTTTTAGGTGATACATCTTCACGCTATTAAATCATAATTATCTTCTAAGGAAGATCAAACTCCCGTAGAGTCGGCACAACAGGTTTTTGTGCTCCAAATAACTCTATCGTACGTCAACTCATCACTCCCTTTTTGATCATGTCAACTTTCACGCAATCCATCCATCTCTTTCTACGTCTACCTCTACCGGTGTACCCTTCCAGAATCATAACTAACATTCACGCTATTAAATATAAGGGGTGAAGTAATTCAAAAATAGTTTTTGGTACAGCGATATTTAAAAAAAATTGTAGCCTATGTTACTCAGAGATAATGTAACATTCTGTTAAAATAATCATTTAAGTTAAACCATTAGTTTTTGAGGTTATTCGTGACAAAGAAACTAATATTTTCCTTGTATATAAATGTTGGTTTAAATCAGAAATTACATTTCAAGTACAAACTCATCTATCCTATAGTTCTTGTTATTTGCTTTATCGATTCATCTCGCAGATTTCTAGTGCTCTTACAGTTTGCTAAACTGATAGGGCGTTGAAAGGCAATGTAGCCTCAAGTTTGTGGAGAGTCAATTTGTTGAAGTTTTTAAATTCAAGAGTCTATTTTAAAGTTTATCCCTATGTTAAATCTAAATAAGGATTTATATTATTTACTACCCTAATAAGTAGTTTAATTGTTATTTAACCCTTGGTATACAGTTTTTTTAGGAGCGTCGGTGTCTGTGTGTCAGTGGTTTAAGCACTTGACTTGTAATCTACAGGTCTTGGGTTCGAATCCCGCCATAACAATGTGATTTTCGATTTTTCGAATTTTCATATGTACATAATTTACCCGGTGAAGGAAAACATCGTGATGCAACCTGCACATATCGGCGAAGAAATTCAAGGATATGTGTGAAGTCAACCAACCCGCTGTTCAGCGTGGTTGACTATGTCCTAGTCACACTAACTTAGGGTAGGCTCCGAGCCCCTCGGTGGGGACGTATAGTGAGCTGGTGGTGATGATACAGTTTTTAAAATTAGATTGCGACAGTTAGGCTGGAGGTCTAGCACGAAAATTTTCCATAATACATTTGTAATATCATCGACAAAGTAAAGACTAGGCCACTTGCGTCAATGCATATCTTCTGTCTATTTTTTTTTTCATGTAATATGTATTCATAAGATTGGAGTGTCTGATTGTATTATAAAAAGAAAAAATCCAAATTTCGGAAGATGATGTATCTGCGTTGCTGATAACGATAATCGCATTAAAAATGCTTGTCTGTCTGTTCGCAAGCCACGTTTATTTCGGGTAAGCTCCGAAATGGCTGGGCCGATTTTGACCGGACTTTCACTGGATTGTAGCTGACATAAACAGGCGTATTATAGGCTACTTTTTATTTTAATATTGCGTGAACAAAATCGCGGGAAACAGCTATTGTCTAATACAAATTAACAATTTTCGTGCTATGCTAAAAACAGGTGTATTAATAAAACAGGGTTCTATACAACCTTATGTTTTATTTAAGTTTAAAATGCTAAAAATGTTTTTGTCCTATTTTGTACAAACTTTTTCATAAAAGATTTTTATTCATGTGATCCAAGTTTTCTTCGTAAGCAAAAAAAGGTTCTATTTTACGCTTTAAGGCTTTGTAATTAACACGGCGCGCTGTGTCAAGCCACTTTTACTTCTGTTGGTTTTAACTTGAGTTTTTTTTTAACAAACAAACCTTTTAAATTAGACAGAGCGAAAGCAAAAACCACATCTGGATTTGACAGTTTTTTTTTAAATAGTGAATAAAACAATGCATTAAAAAATATTTTGTTAAAAAAAGACTCGTAACATTTTTCCTGTATATCTAAAATCGTGTCTATATTTTTAAATAACAGTATTTTTTTAAATTGGTAACAACAAACTTTTATTCCTTAACTATCTGTCGCCCGCGACTCCGTCTGCGCGGAAAAAAAAAGTAATGTATTCTTCCGTACTATTATCTAGCAAGAGAGAGTGGAACAAAGTGAAAGAGGGGCACAATCGGCCTTCACATTAGACTTGTGACGTCATCACGTAAAATTATCGTCTGATACAATTAATTTTAGGTTTTTTAATTGCCTAGATAATTTCATATTGAAATGTAAGCATTAAAATTACTTCCGTATCTTTATATTTTACAATACTCGTTATATTTTAGAGTGATTAAATGCCAAGTGACCGGAAAAATGCTTTTAGTTTTACGATTAGTAAACATCTAAATAAAATAAAACAGGTCACACGTAGGTCACCTAAATAACATATCGAAGGTCCCTACGTAAACTTAGGTAACTCCAAAAATCAAAATAATTTTATCGAGTTTAAAACATATAAAACATATTAAATAAAAGTTTAGAACTAAAATTTTCTAGTAAAAGTATCACTAGCGATGTATGTACTTACTTCTATTTTTTGCATATTAGTGTCGGCTTTCACTACCGATAACTTGACTAAAAACAAATATTTTTATGTATTCATGTCTTTAAAATAACCGTGAAAACTTACTTGTTTTTCGAACTAAGCCTAAAAGGGTAATGGTTATAATATAGCAAAGTATTATTGAAATAAATCAGTTAATAAATAACTATTTTTCAGTTATATTTTGAGCAAAAACTAACAATAACCGTCCGTCTTGATAACAGCACTTCAGTAGAATGGCCCTTCAACGTAACAGCCCTTTAACGTCATGAGGCCACAGTTTATTGTTTTCTATATAAATAGAATTGCATCATACTACTAAAAAAATAGTAAGAAATTGTGATCGTGCGTAGCCATTGTCAAAACATTTAAAAGCGTGCGCACACTTTTGACTAAACTAAACTATCGCACAACTGTTTCACGCTACGATTCCTTAGTTATATGGAGGTGCACACACTACTCAATTTTTAGTTGGGCTACGAAACAATTGACAATCACACGACAGTAGTGAGATAGCTTAGACAAAGTAATGCTCTTGGAAATATTTTTATGTTCATTATTTGTTGTAATTTACCTATTACTTTGTAAAATTTCGTTGTTATCGTTTGTCTATTTAGCACGTAACACTGTCTAGCTCATTCAGAGAAATGTAAATACAATTACTGAGAATAAAAGTTTTTTTGCTAAACCTAAAAGTAATGTTGCAATTACTAGCAAATTACTTTTAAATTAACATTGGGTGGCTTTTATCGCCAATTAGAGAAAGTCCCTCATTAAGTTGTGCGGAATTTACATCCTTTTTGCATGGGAAATAGGTCGTTGTCCTTTTTAGTTAAGTAATTTGACCGAACGTATTTGTATTCCAGATAATTAGCAAACTAATGAATCATTAGAATTCATTTATTTAAAAAAAAAAACTAACAAGCAAGTGCATTAACTTAGTAAAACTTTAGCGAGTCCAAAACTGCTTGATGCCTACACCGAAACTCTACTTCAGTTAAGCCGTAGAGAGGAAAGATTTGTATTTTTGTACGTAAAATAACTCAAAAACTACTTAGCCGATTTTAAAAATACTGCATATATGCATTCGTAATTTCAGAAGCGTTGCCTACCTCTAATCCACGGAGAATGAGACGCAATAAAGATAGTATTTCCCCTACCTCCTCTATTACATATAAGAAAATGGCGGAAAAGGTGACTAAAATCAGGCCTCTGGCATCACACTCATCAGACTATACGCGGAATTGCTTCCACTTCACGCCTGTCTACTCTGTGGTCGTGGTATTTCACCAGGCGAGCCGACCATACATTGCAAACATGTTAAAGCCGGCTACCACTGTTAAAATTTCACTCATATTCGCGTCTATATTCTTTCTTTTAAATCTGACTTAATGTTACCGCCAAATTTTATTCCACTAAAAATATAATCCATTTCCGAAGTAAATTAGTGTAATTGCAATATTTCACACCGGTATTATCTAGAATCAATTTTGTTAGAATATCATCCTGGTTTCTATTACCAAGTAAATTGTTATTATCATGAGGTCGTTTATGTAAGACGTTCCGAGTTTTAAAACGAGAATCGGAATATAGCTGTCCATTACTGGGATCCGCAACAGTGCGGTTATTTTTTACTTCTTGTTGGAAGACATTTTGAAGTATACTAAAAGATAATTTGTAATCTAGCTTTTATCCCTCCGTCCGCGTTGAATGAAGAAAAATTAACTAGCCTATGTATTCTTCCGTATTATCCTCTACATCTGTGCCAATTTTATCAAGATCCGTTTAACAGTTTAGGCTACAAACTCTAACAAACATCCATCTAAACTGTCGTATTTCAAATCGAAGAAAAAAGTCTATTTTAAAACGAGCCAGAATTATTACACCTTGCAAATATTGTTGTTTAAAAATTGTTAGAGGTCGTGCACACCTTTGACTCATCATCATTAACAGACTTAGGTCGTCTACTGCTGAACGTAGGCATCCCCCATTGATTGCCACGATGCCCGGTTCTGTGCCGCCCGCATCCAGTGCACTCCCGCAACCGTGACCAGAACTAATATCGCACAACTGTTTAGTCTCCGCTTTGATTCATATGACCCCGTATGAATGTGCCCACTACTCGATTTTTAGTTAAAAACTGAAAAACAACCGACAATCGCTATTACTATTTTCTTACAAATGCTCCGCAATGTAAGTACGAATGGCGTCACCAATAATTGGTCTTCGATTTACATAAATAACTATAAACCTTTAAAACCACAAAAGATTTGAATAATTAAGGGTCTGACATGAGGCTTTATTTCACCCTCGTTGCCCTATTGAGGTACACGCACTGTAAATTGTAAGTAATTGCCGTAATGAGGGTTAGATACGGTTACAAACATGTTAAAGTCTCGTTGAACGAACCTTATTTACTAATGGTATGTAATCTGTGTTGGAAACATTAGTTACGTTCATTTTACTAGCATCCCGAATCGAACTGGACATTTAGTAATCTTGTATTATAAACTTTTTTTTTTATAATATAAGTTGGCAAACTCGCAAGCGGCCATCTGAATCCACCGAAATGGAAAGCGACCGCTGCCCATAAACATCCGCAATTGCAGATGCGTTGCCTACCCTTAATTGACGAAGGAAGAGACGCACATAAAGAGGACATTTCTCCTTCCTATGCATCTCCTCCATCGTCAAATTCACTTTTCCTTCCCATCCTTTCCTCTTAGGGTGGAGAGGGAAAGGGACTAAAATTAGACCTCCGGCACCACACTCATCACACGAAACGCGAATCGCTTCCACTTTTCGCATATTTTCTGTGTGGTCGTGGTATTACACCGGGAGAGCCGGCCCATTCGTGCGGAGATGTTAAAACGGGCTCTACCACTGTTAAAAAAGTTAGCATAGTATGGGCATGTTATGAGGAGGGATGAATGGAATGTAACAAGGAGAACGTTATGAATGTGGTACACCGGTAGATGTAGACCAAAAAGGTTACATGATTAAGAAGCGAGTGATGACTGAGATAACGTATAATGGAGTTATGTGGAGGATAAAAACCCGTTGTTCCCTACGGGAGTAGGATAAGAAGGAAGTTGATGATGAGTTTTTAGAGTATTCCGATAGAGTAATATCCACGTGAATAAATAAATAAATTGTTCAGCTATGCATGACTCTCATCGGCGCTCGTTACTATATCTTTTGACCTGCTTCTCAAGAGTAGTGTTTAGTGCATATTTAGATGAAAGGAAGCTAGGTTTAGGTTCCCTTTAACGTCAACTCGACCGTAGTCGTTTTAATTTGCAAAATGTTTGACGTTGAATATTTCAGTTCTAATTCGTTCAACCAAATGAATTTAGATGGATTATTTTGTAAATGGTAACACAACGTGTTCTATAAAGGACGAAAGAAAACATTTATTGTGTACATTTTGCAGTAACTATAGCCGATAATTCTAGAAGTTTGCGAATTTAATTTTAGTATTATTATAAACTAGCTGTTCTCGTGCGGCTTCATTCGCATGAAATTAATAAAATATTTACCCCCTAAGTTTAATGGCGTGAAAATATATAGCCTAAAACCTGACGTAAGTGTCGGGCTTTTTATTAAAAAAAGAGTTATTTGAAAATATGCTGTGATTGCTGACATCTTAGGCAACAAAGAACTGTGTGTTTACGCTTTATTATAATATTATAATTGCGAAAGTTTAGATGGTTATTTGCTAAAGTTTGTAGCCTAAACTGTTGAACGGACTTCGATGAAATTTAGTCAAGAGGATAGTCTGGAAAAACACATAGAGTACGTAGCTTTTTTTTACAAAAACCAAGCAAAGTCGCGTGCGATAGCTAGTCTTTTAAAGTTTAAAATAAACTCAAACATTTTAAATTGTAAAACTTCGTACTAACAAACACATTGTTTGAATGTCACAAAACCGTGACGGTTTTTAATTAAAATATGTAAAGGACATGCCAAGTCTGCAGTCGGCTGTTGCAGGAAATGAAACAAAGCTTCCATATCCTAATTCCGTTGTTATCAAAGATAATACGAACTAAAGTCAGATGTTAACTGAAAATAAACTGAAAGTTTTATTTCTCTGTGTGATTTGTAATTTCCAACATAGTTTTCGTAGTTAATTAAAAATGTGCCAAATTCAAAAATTCTTTGACGATTCAGAAAGCTATGTTTTCACTCACTAACATGTATATCTAGCTGTTGCACTCGACTTTCACCGTGTGTTCCTAAAAATGCAAAACTAAACTCACCTTTTTTTTAACAGTAATAAAATATAAAATCAATGAATATTGAACACCCCTAGTCCATACTTAGGTTTAAATATTTTTAAAGTGCGGACCTCCATATAAGTCTTAGGAATAAAAGAGACCAAACAGTTGTGCGATAGTTGCATGCTCCCACTATTTATCTTCAGACTCATATTTTCTATCCATATTGTTGTTAGTTGTATAATGTACACTATAATGTACATATTTGATAAGCGATATTAGATACTAAGTGGGAAGGGAATTAAATTCTGTATCTGGCTGTATCCACTTCACGCGTGTTGGTATAACAATTAAGCAGTGTAAATACAAACAAACGTAATTAATCAAAGGTCAATGTTTGCTATAGGTTAACTTAATGCGATGCAACCATAATGCATAAACACATCCTGCTAATTACAAGCGTGCGTACATATATAATGTTGTCTCTTTTTTTTAAACGAAAGAGTTTAGATATGAAAGAGATAGCGATTTCGGTAAACATAAGTAATGCGTAATCATATCATCATTCAAGAAAAGGGTGGTAAAGAGAAAGGGACTTAAATTATTACCTTACTGGCAACATACAAAAAAATAGTCATATTCTATTTGGAAAGAGACAAATGGGTATTCAATAAACTTCACAATATAATAAAAAAACTGATTTCAATAATTATTTATTTAATCTTCTTATAGTTACAAACATTTTAAAAAATCTATTTTTTAAACAATTAAATTTTTGAGCTACTTTAAAACTACAGATGTACAAAGTAATAAGTACTTATATTTCATTTTAAATGCTATGGCCGTCGCCAGAAAGGGACAAGGGGAACCTACCCTCCATAAAGATATTTATAGTTTATGATATATGAAAAATTCAATTAAAATAATTAACTCAAATCTAAATTCTTCACTTAAAGTTCTTTAAAAAAACATTAAAAGTTTTTTTACTAATAGGTTACTTGGACCATAGACTGGCAATACCAATCATCACCAGTTCACTATGTGTCTCCACTTAGGGGCTCGGAGTCTACCCTAAGTAAGTGACTAGGCCATAGTCAACCATACTGGCCCACTGCGGGTTGGTTGACTTTACACATATCTTTGCTGATATATGCCAGGTTTCATCGCAATGTTTTCCTTCACCGTAAGAATGTCGGGTAAATTATTTACATATGAAATTAGAAAACCTAGCATCATATTGGTACATGTTGGGATTCAAACCCAGGACTTGTAGATTACAAGTCAAGTACTCAGTGCCCATACTAAGGGCTTATTTCACAGTCTAAGTAAATAACTAAAAAATTAACTGACAAATAAAAGTTCCTATTAATTCTACTTCCCTACTCAAATATTTTATACAAATTGTTTTCTAATCTCATAAAGTGATAGATGCTTTTTTCACCCTTAGCATTTTACTTTGCTGTTCCCTCGGTATCCCATGTCTTTCTGTCAAATGTCTTCTCAGTGTTGCCAACTTAGCATATGTAATACCACATTTATTACATAAGTAAACATATAATCTGTCATGTACATTATTACAATGTGCCAACATATCTGAACGTTGGTGAAATTTACGAGGACATTGTGTACATTGTACATTCTTTCCCTTATGATATTTTAAATGTCGTTTCCATACACAACGTGTACGGAACGTTAAGCCACATTTCTCACATGTGAATGGCCTTTCACCGGTGTGTACTCTAATATGTTCTACTAAATCGAACTTTCTAGCTGCTTTGAATGGACAATGTTGACATTGTAAGTATACACCAGTACTGTGTAATGATACCGTGTGAGTATTCAACTCCCATTTAACGGGGAAACCTTTACCGCAGTGCTCGCAGATGTAATCACAACCAGTGTGACGTTGCATATGCTGTTTATATGTTAATCGATTTGCTAATACTTTCTTGCATATTTTACACTCTAAGGAGTTTGGTTTATTAGTTGGGCGCTTTATTTTTTTTTTGGTTTCTTTCTTGATTGATTTCCTTTGATGGTCGTTCAATGTTTGGTCTTGTGTTGTAAACTTATTTTCAATTACATCAAGTAAATAGTCTGTATTATCTTTGTTATTAACTTCAGTATAAATTGAGACATTGTCAGTCATATTGCATATTGTGTTAGGTTGAGTTGATTTTCTTTCACATTTTAATACTGGTTTTGTATCCAAATTTGAACTATTAGTTTCTTGACTAATTTTATTATCTAATTCATTAGGAAAATACAATTGATACATCCAATGTTGAACAGCTGTTTCCTTTAAATCCTCCAAAGAATTACTCAAACTTTTTAAATTTTTAAATTCATGATCAGTAGATTCACATTTCTGTTTGAATAAAATTGTTTGTTTCAATAGAAATAAGCACACCGAACACATTTTTCTTGGCAAATCATCGTCAGATATTATTATATTTGTTAATTTCATTACAGCTTTTGCATAATGAGTTAAATTTTTTGAATCGTCGATTAAATTCACCATATTATCACTTTTGTTGTTTGAAAAACAAAGTCTACATATATTATCGTATATTTCATCATAAGTATAAGACATTTTGATGCATAGAGTTTGTAATATTTACCAAATTAGTAAAATGCAAAACCAATCGTTTGTTTGTTTTGACATAACGTGACATTTACAGTTGACACTTCGATATCCGACTTTGTGCGTTCCGTTTCAGCAAAATAAAGTGTAAGTGAAGTTCGCACAATCCTTTTATAGCTGATTAGCTGTTTGATTTTTTGAAAATTAAATTTGACATAATATAATTATTGAACAAGGTTCAATTTACATTTGGAACTGATTTGAATTAACAACTTTAATCAATATTAACAATGTGTCAGACCGTTGATTATTCAATGCAATTTACTTGTAAAAACAATTTTTGATAATGTAATGTTTTTTAGTGAACTAATACATAGCTATGATAAAATATAAAACAGCACGTCTCAGAATTGCGAACACCGGCAAACAGCAATAACTTTGAACTTAAGACAAGGTTTATTGCAGTTCAAAGAGTTTTAATTGCTTACTAGTTTTAAACGAGAACAGCTTCATCATAGCGTAAAACATTTTTCATTTTACCTATAGCAAAATACCTGCCATTAGGATTATAAGTAGAAAAATCATATTTCGTATTAAAATATTCTATTTTACAAACAGATAACATAATTTTATACGTTTTATCTTTATTTTTTATCTCAAGCATGTTTTTATTTCAAAAGGTCATTTATTCCGTTTGTCAGTTTATTTTTAAATCTTTTAAATGTATTAATCAGAAGTTGATTTATTTCGTTAATTAACGCAGCTTTCACGGGAGATTTATGTAAATTAATTACAGTGAATTATTGTTCTTGTACTATTATTTTTTTATAAATAAATAAATATTGCCTTGACGGACATGACAGTTGTTTTGACATATATTGTTGTCTTTGTTTTTTTCATAGATAGATGACTATATCAATCCAATGTTCCAATGTTCAATGATCAATGTTCCTTCATATTTGATGAAATATTGTATTTTACATTTGCATTATTAATTGAAGTAAAGTTTTAGTTCTGTGCTTTATTTAAACAGCATTTTATATCGGTGTTTTATTAAAATGTCGATTTATGAACGATTGTTTAACGTGATAACGACACAAGCCCAAGGCTTAAGTCTATCGTGATCGTGTCTCTCTATCGTTTGATCCGCGTTCTCGCTCGCACGCCTGGATTAATAACGTGACAATTTGTATTTTTGTATGTATTGAAATAACTCAAAAACTAGTGAACCGATTTCAAAAATTCTTTCACCATTAAAAAGCTACCTTATCAGTGAATTAATAGGCTATAATCTTTGTACAGCCAGCGTTCAATGCTATATGTCAATAATTTAAACAAAAAAAACTGTATAATTCAATTGTTTTATTTAATTAAAAATAGATCAAAGCTTTCACTAACTTCAATTGTTTTAACATTTTCAAAGGAACGCTAAAAGGGTTCTTTGGATAAATATTATTAAACTTTTAAAACAATAATAACTTGCCTGGATAATGTAAAGCTAAGTTCATTAGAATTTTAGATGAGGTATAAAGTTCTGAAAATTCTAACAGAATTAGTACAAATAGAAGAAAGGGATATCTCCCTTCTAGTCTATCGACTAATGGTACACTCTAATTATAGTAATATTATAAATGCGAAAGTTTAGATGGATGTTTGTTAGAGATTGTAGCCTAAACAGCTGAACGGATCTCGACGAAATTCGGCACAGATGTAAAGCATAATCTGAATGAATACATAGGGTACTTTTTATCCCGGAAATAGTTACGGTTCCCGTGGGATTCATTTATTTAGTTTTTTAATGTGTACTCGGTCATTCTGCAACGGTTCAACATATCTTATTGAAATTTGGCACAGATATAAAACAAAGTGTGGAGTACATGGAGTACATGGGATAAGTTTCATCCCCGAAAAATGTCCGGTTCCCGAGGGGCACGTAGTTTATTGTTATTTAAATAGTTCGTCTGTTTTCTAATACCGAACGGACGAAGTCGCGGGCAACAACTAGTTTAATATAAATGAGAAAATAAACTTATATATTTCACTAGCTGAAATTTATTGTCTACAATCTGTCTTGCAAACTTCTTTAGCGCTGAACAACCCGTTATGCCATTTTGACAGTGCTGAATTAAAAAAAGTAGCCTATATGCTTATCCATGTCGGATACCATCTCTATCTAGGTCTAACTCTACCGGTGTACCCCTCCATATTCATAACTAACATCCTCTTGTTACATGCGATTCATCCCTTCTCATAATATGCCCATACCACGCTAACCTTTTACTCCTTATTTTCACAACCACTGGGGCTACTCGAAAACATCCTCTTATATACACATTTCATTGAATTTATCATTTAAGAATTTGCAAAATGTCTCTTGCTGTGGCGTGGAAAAATCTGAATTTTTAAAGCAATGGCATTTCCACTGGTGCTTGACTAATACCGGCAGTTGTTCGCGGCGGATCGTTTAGTGAAAATAAGGTTTTATTTCCTTATAACATTTTAAAGCATTCAGCCGAGCATTTGAGATAACCCGCAGTTACGATTGTCTGTAATGGGCCAAGATACCTGTTAGTATAGAATTTAAAATTCTCTCAGCGTCTTACGTAAATGACGTAGTAATAATAACAATCTACTCGGCAGAAACTGCGGAAGGAATTTTTCTTTACATCGCTTTAAAATCCTTTTTATTATTAACTCGATTTAACAAGGCTTTGTACAAATATTTTTATAGTTTGAGAGATGTTCGTACATATTTTAAAAGCTTTGTCAATCTACACTAAAATTATAATGAGGTATTTTTCTCAAAATAACTCAAAAACTACTTTAGGCCGATTTCAAAAATTCTTTCACCAATAAAAGAGCTACTCACTGAGTATAATGAGCTATATTTATTGCAAGTACACTATCTTAAAAGTGTATTTACATGGCACTGTCTTTTGTTTTACCATATCTTGTTATCTCTTTCATTAATTTGACAAAAGAAAGACGAGAAGATGCAAGCATACAATTCAATGCAATGGAGTTCAACGGTTAGAAGTTTTTTGAAAAATCAATCACGATACACGTATAACAGTTTAACAGTATACAAGAATTCTGGTCACGAAAATAAAGTAAGGAAGCTTCTCCAACAAAGACATCTAAGAAATATACAGACTAGACAGTGAACAACATATTTTTTTACTGGTAACTTCTTTGAAAGGTACTATGTTGTCGAGTACGCCACCTCATATTGACATGTTATAAAACATTTTACAAAATTATAATAAGCGCCATCTTTTGTTTTTAAAATCAATCAAATAGTGACACATAAAAAAAGGTTAAATACGATATAGTGACATCTATTGGCAATTTATTTTAATTCAATTAATTATATTGACATGTGATTTTTAGGATCAGATAGACAGGGTTTGTTAAGATCAGGTGAAAAATGTCTCAAATGAAGTGTCAACTATGCTTCCTCTATGTATTATTTGAATCTCTATGTTCTTCAACAATTTTACGAGTCGTCTTAAAGTACAAAGCCAAAAAGTACAACTTTGGTACAACTTAACTTGAAGTAAGAGCCCAACTAAGTTGTTTTACGGCTCCCGAGACTTGGCTTGATAGGATTTTCTTTTTCTTTTCTTTGTTAGACGATACATTAATTTTTACCTTATTTAAAAAGTAAAAGATAGTTTGTCTAATAGTTCTGTACAAAAGTGTTATGTATCTATAGAAATATTTTTAATTGTATGTTTTGAAATAACTCAAAAACTTTTTTTTATTTAAGACAAGGTGGAATACGAGCAACCGACCACTAGAATCCGCCAAAATGGTGAAGAGACCGCTGCCCATAGACATCCGCAATTGCAGATGCGTTGTCTACCCTTAATCGACGGAAGAGGAGACGCACCTAAAGAGGTTCTTTCCCCTTTATGTGCATCTCCTCCGCCGTCAAATCCACTTTCCCTTCCCATCCTTTCTCATGAGAAAAGGGTGGGAAGGAAAACGGACGAAAGTTGGGCTTCGGGCACCACAATCATCAGACGAAACGCGGAATTTCTCCCACTTCACGCCTGTCTTTTGTGTGGTCGTGGTATTACACCGGGCGAGCCGGCCTATTTGTGTAAAGATATTAAAACGGGCTCTACCACTGTTAAAACTGATACAGTACCTTTCAAAAAAATTATTTACTACGTGGTCTATATATTTTAAAATGTCTTTGGTTAGGACATTTACCTGAGGTCCAAAAAAATAGTTTCATTCTATGTTTACCAAACTAATTTGATGTTCACGTGTTTTGCATCGACTTCACTCCAATTAAACAAGACATAAAAAACATGATCATCATCACCAGCTCACTATGTGTAGTGTACTCACTATGTGGTGTGTAGTAGAGCCTACCCTAATAAGGGGTGACTAGGCCATAGTCAACCACGCTGGCCAAGTGCGGGTTGGTTGACTTCATACATATCTTTGAATTTCTTCGCCGATATGTGCAGGCATAACGATGTTTTCCTTCACCGTAAGAACGTCGGGTAAATTATGTACATATGAAAATTCGAAAAATCGACAATCACATTGGTACATGGCGGGATTCGAACCCAAGACCTGTAGATTACGAGTCAAGTGTTCAAACCACTGAGCCACCGACGCTCTGAAATATAAAATATGATACAAAACATAACTGCAAAATATTTGGTATCTTATGTTCACTTTCGTTAGAATTTCTCGCCTCATAATTGGATTCAATTAACAGTTGACGCGCTTAAGTTAATGTGTGCTTACATTTAGTTCACCGTTAGACCCTTGTAATTTCATTAACGTGCTGTAAGCCTAAAAAAGGTCCCCTTTTATGTTCAAACAATTCTAAAATTATAGAGAAATAATTGACTGAATTGTATCAAGATGAGAAGTTATCTATACTATTACAATAAAGCGTAAACACACACTTCTTTGTTGCCTAAGATGTCAGCAATTACAGCACATTTTTGAATAATTCTTTTTTTAATAAAAATCCCTACACTTGCGTCACGCTTTAGGCTATATATTTTAAGGCCATTAAACTTAGATGATAAAGATTTTGAATAAAAACTCTAATGTGCGAAAGAGACCATAAGTTGCTGCCAACATCACGGAAGTAAGGTAATCATGTCATGTCATTTTGACATTTGCTATTGATAATTTGACACATGTAAACAATAAAATAAAATTTTCATAATTTCGTGCGGATAAACAGCTAGTTTTTAATAGTTACGGTAAATTAACTAATAAATTATCATCAACCGCTTTTCCTTACGTTGTGTCGGCAGTTACATACATCATCGGTCATATGAATTAATTCCCTTAACATGTCCTCTTTCACACTATTCCATTGTGTCAATGATTCGATAGTAATAAGGAGAGAAAACTTTACTAAAGTATCGATTATCATTCATTTATTTTAAAAATAGTGGAATGCACAATTGCTTCAGCCATAAACTTCCACTGGAAGAAATTTGAAAAAAAAACCTAAATTTCTGCGCTGGCTGTGTTCTACATCCATCCATCCAAACTTTCGCATTTATGTTATTAGTTTTATTATTGTTATATACGTTTGTCGTGCCATCTGTTACATGTGACCTATTTATTTAAGGTTAGTTGGTTTTTAGTGCTCGTAAAACTAAAAGCTTTTCCCCGCAGTTGCTAGAATGAATATTCGATGATTCTTAAATGTATGCTAAAATAATGTAAAAGTATTAAAAGTACGGGTTTTATATTCCAACTTTATTACACACGATCGGACAAGTGACATGTTAAAGAATTTTTGTTTTGAATCTGAAAGCTTGGTAATTCTAATCAGTGCCAGTACTAGCTTGTGTGTGGATTTCAAAAATAAGGTAAATAACCTATGTGTTCTTCCAGGCTATCCTCTACATCTATGCCAAATTTTATAAAGATCCATTTAGCAGTTTAGGCTACAGACTAACAAACATGCATCCATCTAAACTTTCGCATTTATAATATTAGTAAGATAACAAAGACCAAATATTGCAAAGCACCAAAAATATTGAGAAGATTTAAAAAAAATCTTTTAGCAATACAAAGCTTTATTATTACTGAATAATCAAACTAATATTATAAATGCGAATGTTTAGATAGATGGATGTTTGTTAGAGTTTGTAGCTTAGGCTGAACGAATTTTGATGAAATTTGGTATAGATGTAAAAGATAGTCTGGAAGAACACATAGGATACTCATTTTTGTTTATTTGAATCCCATGCTTACGGAGTCGCGGGCAAACGCTAGGCTATATTTTCCATCAACGGGAAGGGTATTGATACGGCAGAAAAGATAAAAAGCATATGCCGCAGACAAAGTTAGATTGCTAGTTTACTAAAAGAAAATATTAGTATACATTTAAAAGCATTAACAAAGAACGTTCCTTTTCTCGCTTTGATTTGAATTTATTGCTGTTATCGCTGACAGCAATTGTACTTTGTAAAGTTTTGTTACTGAGTAGAGGAATAGAAACTAAAGAAAAATACGACTTGATTCCAGTATCTGGGTGCCTAAGACGTTAAAATACAGTAATATTGAACGCACACATGGAACTAAACTATCGCACAACTGTTTAGTCTCGCTGTGATTCATATGAGCTTATGGATGTGCACACTACTCGATTTTAAGTTGTGCAAAACAGTTGAATTGGCTGCGAAACAATCGACAATCGCATAACGATAGTCAAAGATGTGCGCCCACTCTTAGCCTCTATTAATCTTTAAAGAAATAGAATGCATAACTGCAATTATTGTTTTAGTCAACTCTCTAATTTTCATCACTCTACCATCGTGTGAGCTTTAGTAAGAATTTAAAAAAATAAAAATGAAAAAAGTATGCGATTCAAAGCTAGGCGTTAATTAGCAGCCTATACGAGCTCAAGAACATTCATTTCAACCGTGAAAAAGCAAGTTCTATTTAAGAAATCTTATATATTCATAAATGAAAAACTCATGAATTTTACGTCAACAGAATTAAAAGATTTTTTGTTAGCAATTCTACAACTCTCCCCACATTAACCTTGAGCCTTAAAAAGTATAAGTGAATTCACTTCATCCGTAAAGTGAACTCGCAAACATGTCTATCACACTTCACTGTCTTATTCAATCCGAATAGTTAACATAAGTCTGTGTAAACCAAGCTTAATCTTGGCCCGCATGTTTATTAGTTTCTAGAGAGTTCGAGTTCTCGATCAGCAAATAGTCAGTGTAAATATCTTCACAGCAAACGTAACGTAAACTAAATATTACACGGATTTGGTAACTAAGAGCGGACGTACCTTTGAACTAAACTATCGCACGACTGTTGTGCGATTGTCTATTGTTTAGCTGCGAATTCAGATGTTTTGATTTATTTATTTATTTATTTAAAATGTTTAGTTGGATAACTAAAAATCGAGTAGTGTGCGCACCCCCACATATGTAACCTCATAAGACAAGCGGAACTAAACAGTTGTGCGAACGTTTTGAAAGTGTTTCCTAATTATTTTAGATTTGTAACCTGAAATTGGAGAGTTTAATACAAATGAGATGTTCAATAAAGAAGCCCATTTTCAAAGAATCATTAATTGGGTAAAGTTTTGTATCAATTTTGATATAATATATTTTCACACAATCAAACTAAGGAGGTAAATGAATTGGACAAAATTATCACGGGAGAAAGAGAGAAAAACTACAAGACAACAAACAGAATTTGTTAGCCATTAACAAGGCCTTCGAAATTCAAAGTTTGAATTTTGACATTTGCAACGGAAAGTTTCACGCAATTTAAACAATAAAACACAATTCTTATAGAATAATGCAGATAGAGGACGGGAAAGCTAGTAATAATATAAAGAATATTTGAACGATTTACCACATGAAGCGGTCCCAGAGCGCGACACGTGGTGAGGTTGAAATAGCGTATTCGTTCGTGGTTCAAAACCGACTAGAGAATAAACATAGAGGGACCGTGCATGAAACAATTTCATGTCTGAAATGAATTATAATTTATATTTGTATTACAATTTTGATTAGAAAATAAATAAAAAAACTGGCCTTCAAAAAGCAGAGCAATTTCAGCCTCATATGGATTACTGAACCCTAGGCGGTCCAATACAAGCTTACATACAACGGGGAGTGACTATAATTTCTTTATAAGCTATTAGTGTAGTGTATGGCCACACTGTTAACTTGTCATGACGTCATTCTAGCAGATCAGTCGTATCTGAGCCACCGACGGGAGCGGACGTCCGAGTTCCTATTTATGCCTAAAGATTTCGTCGATGACTTCTTTTAATTAAGGTTCTGGTCGTTTGCTTGCTAATAATAAAACACTAACGAAAATTAAGAACATCTTTTATTGTGTGTAATTAAAAGCAGAGGAATAATGGTGTAAATAATATTACAAAACAAATAAAAAAATATTAAAATAGGTTATCACCACGATTTTGAAAATTACTTCGGGAATATTCAGTTTTCTTTTGTTTTTATTATTTTTCGAAACTATCACTTTAATTTTAGTGATAATACACTATTGTTTATTGTATTTTATAATAATTATTTTTTTAAATCCCCATAACTGAAAAGAAGAGTAACGTAGCGATAAAAGGCTCCGTTTTAATTAAACCTTTAAAGCGTTAAGTAAAGTTTTCTAGAGATGAATACACCTTTATTTTAAGAAAAATCCCTTTACAAAACCTTTAAAGAAATGGTAAGTAAGAAATCAAGATTCCGTGTTTTTATTTCCGAGTTTTTTTATGATTAAAAGGTCATTTTATAGATTTCAAAATAAAGTAGTAAGAAAGGAAAGTATTACAGTCGTCATTTCTATAGTTTGTTTGAATTCAAAACCTGAAACTGCAGACAAAACGGCACATTTTTAAAACGCGTGTATTAAAAAATACCACACATACTCGTAACTAAACAATAACGCTTATGAAATAATGTCACATGGAATGTTCTTCCATTATTGAAATACTAGCTGTTGCCCGCGTCTTCGTCCGCACAATATTAACGTAAAAGAGTCAAAGCCAATATTAGTCTAAACATGCCCGCTTATGTCAGCTACCCTTCAGAAATCGGGTCGAAATCTGCCCAGTCGTTTTAGGAGATCACATACTAACGGCAGAACACTGAAACGAAACACAAACAATTTCCTCCGTAAGCGCCGCATGCTTTTTCACAGACCTCTATCAATGATATTTTGAGTTTAAACATAGTCTTAGACGCTGTTATCGTTTCAACATACGGCCATAAATGGATTTATTTTTTGCAAATACGATTAGATCGTTTAATCACAAAGCTTGTTCATAACTCGTTTGACACAATAAAGGCACTAATTAATAAATACCGTCAATTTTCGCTTTACGGCACACTCTCAGTGGACGTTTATTAAATTCTCTGCGACCTGCAGACATGATTAAAATGCTTTTGTTACATTGTGAAGAGATTTTTTCACTGACTTTTAATCAAGGGTAAATTTCGGGTCAGTTGCGCCTAACATTATTTTTTAGCAATTATTTACTTTACTACTGTGTTTCTTTAACGACCGATGACATGCTAGTCTGTCCGAATTCATCATCATCATCTCCCCTACCTTAAACTACTCCCGTAGGGCGCACTGTGATTTCGTCCTCCAAATAACTATCATCTGTCATCTTAGTCATCATACCCTTCTTGATCATGTCACCTTTCACGCAATACATCTATCTCTTACTAGGTCTACCTCTACCGCTGTACCACACTCATAACTAACGTCCTTCCTGTTTCATGCAATTCATCCCTCCTTGTAACATGTCCATACCATGCTCACCTGCAACTACTACCTTAATTGCTACCAACCTCCTTAATTTCTCTACCACTGGGGCTACTCTCAAACTTCCTCTAATATACTCATTTCGTATCCGTTCTTTCCCTCAGATAATCTTGGGAAGACAGATACATAGCGGAGTCCTGTGTTGCAGAATTCTGAAGGCATATGGAAGTATTGTCTCCACCGTTTATTAGGTCAATGCAGATGATTCCAATCCCTGCGTGCAGATCTTCTGACCTTCACAGTCAAACTTGAAGATGGCCGCTAAAGGATTTTAGTCAGAAGAAATAATACATAAACGATTGTGAAGATATGAATCTTTACCATAAAGTGTATCTACTGAAGATGGCAAAAGAATGGGAGGGAGGGCATCAAAACAAAAAAATGTAACAGCTCCTGATGGTAAAACACTATTTCGACCAAACAATGGAAAACCCAAGTTAATTTTAGCCGTGCTACAGGAAAATAACACGAATGGAATCGTATTTATCTCTGAAACCTTATCTATGTACATAAGTCATTTAAAATGAACACAAATAACAAATAAATAAGAAGTCTTGGGGAAGTTGATTACGAGTCGTTAATGTGTTACTGGAAGAGTTATTGTGATATGAGGTCATATTTAATCCATATATAAAATTATGGACTGTCTGTAAGAGAAATCATGTCTTAATTTGTAACTGCTTGTCTACAAATCCGAAATTGTTTCGGGTGATCTTCGAAACGATTGGATTTTATCGGGATTGATTCTAGAAGGTAACTGATGATAGGTTATAGGTTACTTTTTAATTCCACGATGAAGTCGCGAGCTACACTTATTTGTACATTTTATACGATATATAAGCGCACTTGATAGACTTTTACATTCAGTCTGCGAAAGGCATCAGCATAAGTATCCAAGATGAAGTTATACTTTTTGATTTGTGTTGCCATGGCAACAGTTGGAGTAATTCTTTCATCGCCGGATAATGAAATTAAGCCATTTGGTAAGTTTTCTATCTCTATTGTTAATCATCTTCATCCACTATTTGTAAACTTCCATATCAGCTTTCTTATCTGAATTCACTCTCTTTGTACGCAAAGTACACGATCTTTGTGTCATCGTCTTTACTTTGCCTTTATCATTCCCCTTATTAATGACACAGATTCTTCCAATTCTTGCTATAGACAAAGTTTTTTAGGTTCATTTTTGACATGACTAGAGGACGCCAACGGGCATTTAAAGTTACCAGTTGTTTACTAGTCGCTCCTTGGTTGAAAATCCATCATAATTAATGACATTTTGTGCACTTCTCAATATTCACTTGAACTGTCTTTCATGTCCACCAGAAACATCGCTTTCCTCTAAAAAGTGTAATAAATGTTCACTTACTAATTGATTATTTTTCTTTACAGAATGTCCTCCGAATGAAGAATATTATAAATGTTCTGATTCAGTTTGCTACCAGACGTGTGCGAATTTGTTTGAAAGACGCCTTTGTATACCTATTGAACATTGTAATAAGCCAGCTTGCTTATGCTCACCCGGATATCTAAGAGGTTACACAGGGACTTGTGTTCCTGTCAAAGATTGTATGAAACCGTTTAAGTCCACTGATTGACGTCTTATTTTGTAATGTAAAACACCAAGCAATTTATTATCTATACTATTATAATAAAGCGTAAACACACACTTCTTTGTGGCGTAAGATGTCAGCAATTACAGCATATTTCTAAATAATTCATTTTTTAATGAAAAGCCCTACATTTGCGTCACGCTTTAGGTTATATATTGTAACGCCATTTATCTTAGGGGGTAAATATTTTGGATGAAAACCCTAATGTGGGAAAGAGACCATTAGTTGCTGCCAACATTGAGGAAGCAAGGTTGTCATCATGTCATGTCATTTTGATATATGTAATTGATAATTTGACAAATGTAAACAATAAAATAAAAGTTTCTTAATTTCATGCGGATGAAGCCGCACGGGAACATCTAGTTAAAAAATAAAATAAAACTATATGAAATTATTTGTATTAATGTTTTTTTATTGTCTTTTAGAACGGGCACAATTCTCTGAATAAACTATCGCACAACTGTTATAGGATTGTCGATTGTTTATTCAACTGTTTAGTTGCACAACTAAAAATCGAGTAGTGTGCGTACCTCCATATCAGCTCATATGAATCAAAGCGAGGCTAAACAGTTGTGCGACAGTGTGCGCGCTAGACAACAAACAATCGCACAACAGTTGTGCGAAAGTTTAGTTTGGTTTATCCCAAGTAAATTAACTTTAAAAGTCTATAATCTGTGAAACAAATCAACATTCAAATTCTATATAGACTGCAACACTGGTCTGGTTAGACAACCTAGTTCGTACACACCGAGTAAAGGTAACCTCAAACATGTTCTTTTTAGTTCAATCTATTGTTAAATAGAAAGCTGGTTTAG
Organism: Papilio polytes; assembly: GCF_000836215.1. NCBI lineage: Eukaryota > Metazoa > Arthropoda > Insecta > Lepidoptera > Papilionidae > Papilio > Papilio polytes. The sequence goes on along the minus strand of NW_013528248.1, from coordinate 351,049 downwards.
AGCTGCCTACATCGCAGTACAGAAAATGTTACTCCTTTATTTGCTTTCCCTTTGAAATTGAACTAAAATACTTCGTATATTCCGTAGCTCAGTGTACACTGCAATGGAAAAGTTCAAGAACAACATTTCTGTGCGGAATTGTATTTGAATTTTGTGCAAAATACACTTTTTTCGCGATTGTATCTTTTTATAGAATTGATCTTGACAATCATTAGTAACACAAATGTTATTGGATACGAGCTGTCGCCCACAAACTTTGTTAACGCAGAGTCCCATTAAAATCAGCCTAGCCGTTTTGGAGATTACCCGGACCATGCGCGGCTTGCGGACAGACGGACAGATTTTTTTTAAATGTAATTTTGCAAATACGTCTTCCCGAAATCTGGAATTTTTTTATGATGATATTACATACAGACACTCCAATTTTATTATAGTTACGTATAGAAGACTACAACATTTCTAAATCACATAATTATACTCTTTTAATTATACTTTCTTAACTTTGATATTGTTTTTGAAGATGTCACGAAGTTAGTCAACCTGCGATGTTTCGTTGTCAAGAACTTGTCGTAACTTTATGACAATGTTGACAGCTTGACAGTTGACAAAGTTTAAATGTCAAAATAGGATTTATATTTAGAGCGGCGCATAAAAATATCTTGTCTTATTGTATTGGAAATGGTCCTTCGAGTCGGATATTGATTGTTAATATGTTGAAAACGTAATATAACTATTTACTTAAATAAATAAAAATCCAATGCGACTCTCCATAATGAAGTTATAAATCATATTTCAATGTAAATCTTATTAAAAAGTGGTTTATTATCAATAAAATTTTAATTGAATATTTATTTGTCTGCCCAAACAGTCTGTTTCATTTTTTCAGTGCAAACGAGAGAGAGATGTTGATATGCTTTTGTGTGAATGTTTCGACAGTGGAAATCTCCTGTAACGTCATACAAAATTGATGACAATTTTTCAGTTTGAAAACAATTCGTGAAAGCGAGACGAGATTTATGTTGAATCCCTGACGTTCTTATCGCGAGTGGCGATTGTTACGCCCTTAGACTTTTAAGAGACAGGACTTGTCACGCGCGCATTTCCATCTATCAAATAAACAAATAGGTTATTTTTTTCTTTTAAAGGGTATTTGCTTATACACTTCTTCTGTGTGTTATTTTAAAATAAGATTATGTTTATTTATTTATTTATATAATCAAGTAGGAAAAAAGGTTAAAACAATATTTTACAAAACTATATATAATTTTACTTTAAGATTTCAAATTAATGTTAGTGTGCATTAGATATCTCTATCTCACCATCAGTGACAGTAGCAGAAATTACAAGCTTATTGTCTAGTCCTGTCCTACTATGTAGTAAACAGTCTAAGGCGGCGATTGTTCTGGGCGTTGTTTTGATATTTTTTGTATGCGAGGATTGATTTCAATTCATTTGTCACAGCGACATCGGCCATGTTTTTGAAAAGCTTGTATTAATCATGCTTATACAGAACGCTTAGAAATGTGGTGATATAAATTAGAATTACAGATAACCCAGCACGCCCATGACCTACAGGAGTAGGCAGAAATTATGAACTTTTATTTAGTTCATTCTTGGAATACCTTAGCCTCTTAAAATACATTCTACGTTCTTTTACAAGGATATAGTTACAAGTAATATAATTCCTTGAATCAATTTTGGAGTTGAGATTTTTAATTTCATCATCAAAGTCGGGAAAAAATAAGCGAAACTTTTTCCTTTTAACACCGCATAATTTACACCAACATTTGAAACGCTTAAATTAATACTATTAAGAAATTAAGTACCTTTGCTTAGTGTAACTTCAAATATGATATACTAGCTTTCGCCTGCCACTCCGTTCTCGTGGGATTAATATAGTAATTAGCCAATGTGTTCTTCCAGACTATCGTCTACATCTATGCTAAATTTAATCGAGATACAATCAGCAGTTTAGGCTATATACTGTAGCAAACATCCATCCAAAGTTTCTCATTTATGTTGTCATAACATGTCCATACCACGCTAGTTAGAGCTAATCTTATTATTATTATTTTAATATGTTATAATAAATTATGCACTGTCAATATTGAAACCTAAACTCTCGTATTTTAGAATAGAAATGTTTATTTGTATTGTACCGTAACGAAGTAAATCCGCAGAGCTTTTGTAATAGGATTAATATCATAGGTCGGCCCGCGATCCACAACATTGTCTTATATTTCATATTCACTATTATTATCTTATAGTTATTATTAACAAGCTTCTTATATTTACTAACTGTTGCTCGTAACTTTGTCCGTTCAATATTAAAAATAACATACAAAAAAATCTAGACTTTTTTTATCATAAGGTGGCAAACGAGCACGCGGCCACCTGAATCCGCCAAAATGGCGAAGCGACCACTGCCCATAGATATCCGCAATTGCAGATGCGTTGCCTACCCTTATCCGACGGAGAAGGAGACGCACATAAAGAGGTTATTTCCCCTTCTTGTGCATCTCCTCCACCGTCAAATCCACTTCCTCTTCCCATCCTCTCCTTATAAGAAAAGGTTGGTAAAGAGAAAAGGACTAA
>NW_013528248.1:344766-348281 GCF_000836215.1 Papilio polytes | reverse complement strand
GTAAAGGAAGAAGGTAAGAAAAGGACTAAAATTAGGCCTCCGGCACCACACTCATAAGACGAAACACGGAATTGCTTCCATTTCACGCCTGTCTTCTGTGTGGTCGTGGTATTACTGGGGGCGTGCCGGCCCATTCGTGCTAAGAGTGTTAAAGCGGACACTACCACTGTTAAATTAGATCGGGATCTGTTGCAGAAATATCGAGTAAACATGAAAAAACAATACTAATGTATCGGAAACCTTAACAAAAGTAACCTATGTGTTCAGACTATTCTCTATCTGTTCAACAGTCTAGGCTACAAACTCTAACAAACATCCATACATATAAACTTACGCATATGAATAGTTTTTTAACAATATTAACCTTTCCACCGAAACGTGCGATAATAATTCTTAAAGAAATCAAGAGTTTACTAGAGTCCGTAAATTATTGCTACCTAAGGTTTGAGCGTCGGTGGCTCAGTGGTTTAAGCACTTGACTTGTAATCTACAGGTCTTGGGTTCGAATCCCGCCATGTACCAATGTGATTTTCGATTTTTGAATTTCCATATGTACATAATTTACCCGACGTTCTTACGGTGAAGGAAAACATCGTGATGTCTGCACATATCAGCGAAGAAATTCAAAGATATGTGTGAAGTCAACCAACCCGCACTTGGCCAGCGTGGTTGACTATGGCCTAGTCACCCTAACTTTAGGGTAGGCTCCGAGCCCCTCGGTGGGGACGTATAGTGAGCTGGTGATGATGATGAAGGTTTGAAAAACAATGGTTTAGAAAATAATTCACTTTATTAATACTATTATTTTTAACTAGAGTGTAAGCTTAAATTTAATTTCATATTATTTTATTTTTAAATCAATTTATTAATAGAACTAAATTAATAGAATTACTCACTAATGAAGGAAAACCGCAGACCTCTGTAACAGGATTAATATTAAAGATGGATTCCGTTTACTATCAGTATCGGAATTATTAGTTTTACAATTGTTATTTTTATAGAAATTTCAATCAGAAATCTTAAAGGGTTTTCCTCAAATATCCGGATTAAATCATCACCAGCTCATATTTACGTCCCCACTGAAGCTCGGAGCCTATCTTAAGTATTTTTTTTATAGAAAAAGCGGGCAAACGAGCAGCGAATCGCTTGGTATCAGGTGAGCCGACACCCATGAACATCCGCAACACCAAGGGAACTGCAGATGCGCTGCCATCCTTTAAGGGAGGAGTACGTTCTTTTCTTGAAGGCCCCTAAGTCGTAACTGTTTGGAAATACAGCTGAGGACAGAGTATTCCACAACGCGGCTTACTGCACGCGGCACATGTTACTTAGACAGCTTATTAAGTTAATGTTGTCGCCGAACAAAAGTTGGCATCTTTATAAACATAAGAATAGTTATGAGAGACGGCGCATCTTTGACTAAACACAACTGTTGTCGATTGTCGATTGTTTTGCAGCCCATTTAGTAGAATAGTAGTTTTGCACAACTAAAAATCGAGTAGTGTGCACCATATAACCTCATAGCTAAAAATGCGACTAAATAGTTGTGCGATAGTTTAATCAAGGGCACTTTTACTACTATTCGATATCCTTTATCTCGTGTTTTTTTACTTTTTTAATAATTTATTAATATTAATTTATTTGCCTATCAATTTTTTACCGTTGGATTAAAACAATTTGCGGTCGTGACCAACAAGTAACGATTTAGTGAGCTATTGAGTCGTTATCGGACCGCGACCACAACACATGTTACTGGCCGCACGCGATAGCAACGCATTATTTCACACCATGGATATTCTATTTCACAGCTACACGAACGTTTCGAACTACGGGATATTATGAGCGTGAATTATAAACTACTTTGAGTTTTGTATTTAATCTAGACTATTATAATAAAGCGTAAACACACATTTCTTTGTTGCCTAAGATGTCATCAATTGCAGCATGTTTTTTTATTAAAAAAACCCTACACTTACGTCACGCTTTAGGCTATATATTTTTAAGTCATTAAACTTAGGGGGCAAATATTTTGGACAAAAAACCTAATGTGGAAAAGAGATCATAAGGAGTCAAGGTTGCTATGGTTTGTCATCATGTCATGTCATTTTGCCATTTGTAATTGCTAATTTGACACATGTAAACAATATAACATTTTTTTATAATTTCCTGCGGATGAAGTCGCATGGGAACCGCTAGTAATAAATTAAACAAAAGAAAGTAGCCTATGAGTTCTTCCAGACTATGCTCTACGTCTATGCCAAATTTTATTGAGATCCGTTAAGCAGTTTAGGCGGCAAACTCTAACAAACATTCATCCATCTAAACTTTCGCATTTACAATAATAGTAAGATGTGCATGAGGTTGCTTCCACGCTATTGGTAAGAAAACGCAGCGGTGCAATTCTATGTTTGTTGCTTAATATCATTTTCCTTACCTTATCCTACACCCCTAGGATACACCGGGTTTTCGACTTCCAAATAACTGTACCACCCGTCATCTCAGTCTCTCTTCTTGATCATGTCATCTTTCAAGCAATCCATGTATAGCTTTCTATTTTTTTTCTTTGCGTGTAGTGTAGAAATTGAAATTATGAGACCATCTATCCAAAGTATCGTAACATTTGTCATCTCAGTCATTCCCTTCTTTATCATGTCACCTTTCACGCAATCCATCTATATCTTTCTACCTCTGTGTGTGGTGTGGAACTTGAAATTATGAGACCATCCAAAGTATCGTAGGCCAGTGAAGTCTTGAGTCATTGATCTACGCGTTAAAATTGAAAACCGCACAATTAAAACTGTAACCAAGAATATTTTAATGTCGCATCACACTCCATTAAACCTGAGTGAAATGATTCTCTGATTAATTTGCACCCGCACGTCCGCCAGGAGCGCAATCGGAGCTCGAAAACAATTTCGACTTGATTACACAATTACTGACAAGTGTCATTGATGAATTTAAAAGGATGAGCTCGGTATTGGTTTATATATATTTTTTTTTGTTATGAAACAAACCGTGACTAAAATTAGTTATAAAGAAATCCATAAATAGGAGAAAAGTAGAATTAAAATATAACTATTGAAGTCGCGAGCAATTACCAGTATAAATTAAAAATTCCCGTCCACAAATGTTGCAGCACAAATTCAGCATAGTTCATTTGTTTTAGTTTCTCAATTTTATACACTATCACGGGTTTATAAGGAGTTTTATTCTGTCGTGGATTGGAAGTGGGCTCGACATTGGAATGTAATATGTTGGCGGTCAGACTCCTTATTGTGTCGCTCGACTGCGTTAGTCCGATATTTGAAAATATATTTAATAAAATTCTCTATACCTATTCCAGTTTTGATGAAATTTTATAACCGAGTAGTAAAATAATTACAAATAAATTCTAGATAAAAAAATCAGTGATTATTCATTGTAGTTACTATTGAATAATTTTAATGTAAGTACTAGATACAATTCAGAGTGAAGTGGTCACTAAGAGCGTGAGCACGTCTGAAACTAAACTCTCG
>NW_013528248.1:339607-344570 GCF_000836215.1 Papilio polytes | reverse complement strand
GATTCAGGTGGCCGCTTGCTCGTTTGCCACCTTATATTATAAAAAGTCAACTGAAAATAAGAAGCGATTTAAATTTTAATAAACTGCTTAGTAAAAGCATTTGCGTCAACCGAATGATTTACAATCTGTGTAATCTGGCTCTCATTTATACAATCGCTTGGGGCGTCTGTTTATGACCACCATTATAGAAAACTTTGACATACATTGTGGCCCATTCTCAGTGTTAAATACCACGTCACCTTATATTATAAAAAAACGTAATATTCACATAGTACACTGTAGTTCAACTATTCGAGTATATTACACAGACATTGACAAATTACAACCCGTATCAAAGTTGTTGGTAATTTGATCAACTTTCGCCGCGGCGTTAAGCCGAGTCATTTATTTGATGGATACAAATGAGATAAAGTTCCCAATAAACGTTGTCCGCAAATATTTTGATACTAGCTGTTCCCGTGCGGCTTCATCCGCATGAAAATATAAAAACATAGTATAACATTTTAAGGGCATAGATACATTTTCGTGCTAAGATATCTGGTTTTATAATTAGACCGGCTGTTGCTCGCGACTTCGCCCGCGTGAAATAAAAAAGTAATAAATATATTGCCAATGCTACTTACAGATAAATTACCTTTCTAGCGGTGAAAGAATTTTTAAAATCGGCCCAGTAGTTTTTGAGTTATTACAATACATACAAAAATACAAATCTTTTCTTTTTATAATAAGACTAGAATAGTATAGTTAAAAAACCTCTTTTACTTATATAAAAACTGGTGACAGCTGTTTCAACTTCCGAAAGAAAAAACTATAAAAAATCTAGTATTTCATTCTTAAGTAAAACTTCCGAGTTTAATATTAAGCTTGTATTAATAACGGTCTCAATATTAGCTATCATAAGAAAGTTTAAAAGTAAAGTAATATAACCTTTTACAGTAAAGATTCTCTGGAAAAATAAAGTAAAAATATTTTCCATTGAATTTTTGCCAAATCATGACGCCATTGCCTGCAACTATGTCTGCGTGGAAGAAAAAAAACAAAAGGATACAAACTCTAACAAACGTCCATCCAACTAAACTTTCGCATTTATAATATTAGTATCATGCAAGTTGAGATGGATGGATGGATGTTTGTTAGAGTTTGTAGCCTAAACGGCCGATCGAATTTCAATAAAATTTGGCATAGATGTAGAGATAGTCTGGAAGAACACATAGGCTACTTGAATTTGTTTTTTTTTTTAAATTCCGCGCGTACGGAATCGCGGGCGAATGCTAGTAGATTAATATATTTCAAAGCTACATTCTTAATCAAATGAAAACATTTTCAAACTATCAACAAAACAAGATATGTGATGAACAATCCGAAGACTGTCTAAGTAAGAGAATTCGTCCCGCAAATTCCATAAAACCGCGATCTCTGCAAACAGTTCGAAAGCTGAGCGGTCTGGGGAGCGTTTTATGGTTTGTTCACAACTGCCACGTCAACGAACGTAAATCAAGCGAACATTTTGCGTTGTAAAATTAAACTCTTGCTAGCGTTGTTTTGATTTTATGGGTGTGCACATGTACTCTTTTCTGTTATGGCAATATTGCGTATTACTTATGTAAAAAAACATGGTATTTGCTATCCTAGTAAACTAATCCTTTACATCCGATGTTCTTACGCGTGGGCTGGCTCGCCCTGTGCAACGACAACACAAAAGACAGGTATGAAGTGGAAGCAATTCTGCGTACAGTCTGATGAGTGTGGTGCGAGAGGCCTAATTTTAGTCCCTTAATCTTTCCATCATTTTCTTAAGAGGAAAGGAAGAGAAGGGAAAGTGGATTTGACGGTGGAGAAGATGCATAGGATGGTGAAATATCCTCTTTATGTGAATGTCCTCCTCCTTCGATAAGGAGAGGCAACGCATCTATAATTGCGGATGTCTATGGGCAGCGGTCGCTTTGCCTTTTCTGCGGATTCATAGCAGATTGTATGTTTGCTGCCTTATGATATGAAAAAGAAAGCAAAATTCAAACAACCTGCATTTGCTGTGAAGAAATTCAATGTATGTCAATCCTCTAGCATAGTACGGTTAATTAAGGCCCAGTTGCATTAATTAAGCTCCGAACCTTAACTGTAGGTAGGTATTTAACCTTTGGACGAGGGACACCACTTTAAATTCTTAAATAATTATCTTCAAATCTATTTCCCATTTCCATCTTTTTTATTAACAAAGAATTTCATTAAGATTATTTTTACTTTTTTTTTTATTCCTTTCTTAATTTTATCAAAATTCTGCAAATAAAATAGAAGGAAATAAAGATAAAATCTTGTATAAATTTCAGCCAGTAACTCGTACCAGAATGAGACAGCTTAAGCCGGAACATCAAACGATCTGCGGCTATTGGGAAAGTTTTAAAACTCTGTACACGGATTAAAATGATTTTCAATTTCGATTTGAAACGTAAAACTTTTGAACGACATCGTTGTGACAGTGAGTAACAAGAATTAAGGATTATTCTAGAACACTTTTTGTAATGAAGATGTGCAATTGTTAAACACAAATTACGTCCGCTGTTTTATTTACTAGTGCTATTAAAATACTAGTATTCTTACTAATTACTTACTGCGTTGGCGCAGCGACCCAAAGTTGGTCTTGGCCTCCGACGCCAGAGGGCGCTAGCGTCGTCTGTCCTGCGTCGTCGCCTACCGGTCGATCGACAGTATCTCGCGCAGATCCAACTCTACGGCGCCTTACTAACATTATTAATGCAAAAGTCTAAATGGATATTTGTTATATTTTTGACCAACTTCCCAAAAGAAGGAGGTACTCAATTCGTCTGTGTGTTTTTTTTTATTTTTTTTTTCTAACCTAAACTGAACGGATCACGATAAATTAACATAAATGTAGAGGTATAGTCTGGAAGAGCACATGTGCTACTTAATTTTGTTTTTTAAATCCACGCAGTCAGAGTTGCTGGCAAAAGCTTGTTTCTAAATAAATGTTTTTATGGCCGTTTTTTTTATAACTGACTAGCTTTCGCCCACGACTCCGTCCGCGTGGAGCTGAAAAAAAAAACATAAGTGAATAGCTTTCGATTTATTATAATGCTTGGATAAATCAATTCGAACCCTTTTTCTTTGAGTGTTAGTAATCTATTAAGGGTCAGTTGTTTAATGTAGTGGAAAACGGAAACGTCATTGAGTTTGCTAATGCCTAGGAAGACGTTACCTGGAAACATATGACGTCATCAATTTTGTTCCATTTTTAATTTTGTTTTGTATAGACACACCTTTGACTGTAACTGTTTGCTATTTCACTAATTTTATAAATGTGAAAGTGTAGATGGATAGGTGGATGTTTGTTAGAGTTTGTAGCCTGAACGGCTGAACGGATTTCGATGAAATTTGGGAAAGATGTAGAGGATAGTCTGGAAGTACACATAGGCTACTCACTTTTGTTTTTTTTAATCCCACGCAGACGGATTCGCGGGAGAAAACTAGTTTTGAATAAGCTCACGTCTATATGAAACATTTTTCATACAAGTTGAAAGTCACATTATTATGTAGATAGAAAAACTTGGATAAGATCATATCATGCACGTGTTTGAAAAAGTAATCATGCAAAGAGAAACTTTACTCATTTCATAGATTCAAAACATAAAATATACAAAACTAACCGAATTGTTGTCTTATTTGCCTACCAAAGTATTGATGAAAAGCAAAGGAAGAATTTTATATGGATTTCGTTTAGAGTGTTGAATTAAAATTGCTGGTAAATGCCGATATAAAAAAAGATAACGTAGCTCTCTGACGGCGAAAGTATTTTCGAAATCGGTCACATGAATTACCCTGTAAAGGTGAAATAATTTTTAAAATAGTCCCAGTAGTTTTTGAGTTGTTTCAATACATATAAATATACAAATCTTTCCTCTTTATAATATTAGTATAGACTACCTGATGCTCTCGACTTCGCCTACGTGAAATTTAAAAATATAGCCTATGTTACTGCGATAGCGTAGCTTTAATGGTGAAAAAATGTTTGAAATTAGCCCATTAGTTTTTGAGTTATTTCAAAACTTACATAAATTCAAAAATACAATTATTTTCTCTTAAAACATTAGTATAACAATAAAGTTGTATTGATATACTTTAAGTATTTAAAATTATACTTAAGTTTATAATTTGTATATTTCTATACTATTATAATAAAGCGTAAACACACACTTCTTTGTTACCTAAGATGTCAGCAATTACAGCATATTTTTGAATAATTCTTTTTTTAATAAAAAAACCCTATACTTACGTTACGCTTTAGGCTATATATTTTCACGCTATTAAACTCAGGGGGTAAATATTTTGGATAAACACTCTAATGTGGGAAAGAGACCATAAGTTGCTGCCGACATCAAGAAGCAAGGTTGCCATGGTTTGTCATCGTCATGTCATTTTGACATTTGCAATTGATAATTTGACACATGTAAACAATAAAATAAAATATTCATAATTTTATGCGGATGAAGTCGCACGGGAACAGCTAGTACTTGTATAATCCCAAGCATTTATCATTACAATAAGGAAATACATTTAATTCTACATTTCACAATAGAAGAGGCGGGAATTCAGAGAAAGGTTGGTATTCCTATTACACATAATATGTAGGATTGTTCTTGGCATATGTAGAATTACTAACATAACTCGAAATGGAAATTATCTTAGAGTAGTTTTTCACGGGCATGTAATATGTAAATAAAATATTATAAAGACGAAAGATTTGTATTTTTGTTCGTGATTCAAGCAAAAACTACTGGGCCGATTTTAAAAATTCTTTCACCATCAGAAAAGTAATTTATCTGCGAGTAACATAGACTTCACGTGGGCGAAGTCGCGAGCAACATCTAGTATGTAAATAAAAATAAATATGCACAACTGTTTAGTATCGCTTTGATTTTTTTTTTTATAACATAAGATGGCAAACGAG
>NW_013528248.1:329135-339431 GCF_000836215.1 Papilio polytes | reverse complement strand
CATTTCACGCCTGTCTTCTGTGTGGTCGTGGTATTACACCGGGCGTGCCGGCCCATTCGTGCTAAGATGTTAAAGCGGTCACTACCACTGTTCAAATTTGATTCCTAAGAGCTGTTATGGAGCGCACACTACTCGATATTTAGTTGTGTAAAACAGTCGAATTGGCTACAAAACAATCGCACAACAGTTGTGCGATAGTTTAGTTTCAGGTGTACGCCCGCTATAAACTTAGAAAAGGATTACTTAATTGTGTAACTATTAGTACTCCTTCGTTAGTGAATAAGGATTAAATCTTCTGCAAAGCATAACTCATTAGTACTGACACTAATCCGATTAAAGTATAGAAATGCCCCTTTTAAATTAATTTTGATAAATCTAATCTATACTGATATAATAAAGCGTAAACACACACTTCTTTGTTGCCTAAGATGTCAGCAATCACAGCATATTTTTTAATAATTCTTTCTTAAATAAAACCCTAAACTTACAACACGCTTTACGCTATATATTTTCACGCCATCAAACTTAGGAAGTAAATAAATTGGAAAAACCCCTCATGTGGGAAAGGGACCATAAACTACAAGTTGCCAACATTAAGAAAGCAAGGTTATTATGGTAACGGTAATCTTGACATTTGTAATTGTGAATTAGACAAAGTTAAACAATAAAATAAATGATTAATAAAATTTATTTTAAAAGATGCAATAGTGAGAAGTATTTATAAAACATTAAAAAAAAATCTTAAAGGATATCTCTTAAATTAAGCATTATTATTTATGTTTCTTAATGAAACAAAGTGCAAATAATATTTCAATACTAGCTTTCGACCGCGACTCCATCCCCGTAGGATTTTAAAAAACAAAAGTGAGTACCCTATATGTTCTTCCAGACTATCCTCTACATCTATACCAAATTTCATCGAAATCCGTTCAGCCGTTTAGTCTACAAACTCTAACAAACATCCATCTAAACTTTCGCATTTATAATATTAGTATGAAATATTAAATTGAAAGCTTTATCTTAATATCTGACATTTTGATATCGCGCAGTCGGTTGCTAATTGTGCAAGTTATATGCAAATATCAAGTATCATTTTCCGAATGAATATTTATTTATATATCTGTGTTTGTAATTTAATTCATGTTTTAGTTCACATTAGAATAATTGAAATACTCTTTTTATAATATAAGGTGGCAAACGAGCAAGCGGCCTGTATCCACAGAAGTGGAAAGCGACCGCTGCCTATAAACATCCGCAATTGCAGATGCGTTGCCTACTCTTCATTGACGGAGGAGGAGACGCACATAAGAGAACATTTCCCCTTCATATGCATCTCTACTGTGAATTCCACTTTTCCTTTCCATCCTTTCCATACTACTCTATGTATGTGAATAACATACAATCTTTCGCCCACGACTCCGTCCACGTGGAATTAAAAACAAAAGTATGTAGGCGACTTATTCTTCCACCTATGCTCTACATCTATGCCAAATTTCATCGAGGTCCATTCAGCAGCTTAGGCTACAAACTCTAACAAACATCCATCCATCTATCCAAACTTTCGTATTTAAAAGATTAGTAAGATTTTAAATGACGCAACACAGCAATAGCTATCATACTAATATGTTAATTTTTGATGTATGTATGAATGGATGGATGTTTGTTAGAGTTTGTAGCCTAAACGGCAGAACGGATCTCGATAAAATATAGCATAAATATAGAGGACTGTCTGGAAGAATACATATACTACTTTGTTTTTTTTTTATTTCACGCGTACGGGTCGTCGGTAAATGCTAGTAATTTATAACATGAACTGCAGTGCAGTTACGGGACTTAACAAGTACGTACTCTACTAATTGTAATACATCGACACAACCGGAACTAATGTATGAATTGTAACCTCAAATTAATCATTCAATGAATATTAATTGGGGACGTTTTGGCGCGGATTGAACGTAATTGAACTCTGATGTCAGGTATGACCTAAAAAGTCATCTAATACTGAACGCATAAATCGAAACAGTACAGTGATAGAGGTATTAACATCTTCACGAATGGGTCGGCTCGCCCGGTGCAATACCACGACCACAAAGAAGACAGACGTGAAGTAGGATCATTCCGGGTTTCGTTTGATGAGTATACGTTATATAGGCCTAATTGTGGTCCCTTTTCATCCTTTGTTATAAGGATAGGATGGGAACGGAATGTGGATTTGATAGAACGCGTAGAAAGGAGAAATAACCTTTTTGTGCGTCTCTTCCTCTGTCGATTTAGAGTAAGGTATTGGCAATTGTATATGTCTATGGACAGCGGTCGATTCACCATTTTGTCGGATTCAGACTTATTCATCCTTTAGGCACCTTATGGTCCAAAAAAAACTAAATTACCATAGTTAATTTTCTCAATCGTACAGTCGGGGAGACTGGGAGTGTTCCAACTTAGAAGCTTCGATCGATTGAACATTTTTAAAACGAGACGCAGAACAAACATCAATGCAACGAAAAAAAGTTAGCTAGTGATACACGCCTAGTTTCTTTTTATTATTTACCCATCTTTTGCAGACACTATCTAATTTTTGTAGGAAGAGGCAGAGTTTGTGGCGTTGCAATGAATAAGACAATTTTCTCTGAAGTAGAGCACCGCGTATTTCCGCGATTGTACATGCCGTGGCCACTTGCCAGTTTTATATTCCGAAGTGGGAAGTGAATTCTGTCTACATTGGACTTAGTTATTGAATCAAATTTGAATGCATTGATTCGATCTATTAACGTCAAAGGGGAAGTTATAACCTTTGATTGATAATTGACTCTGTGAACAGACAAATCAAGCTTGATGGAAGTTAGTTGCAAGTCAATTAGAGTTTCAAATGATAAGTTTATTTTGTTTCCTTTGCGAATTTATAAAGGACTAGCTGTTGTTCGTGACTTCGCCCGCTTGATATTAAATATTTATCTGTGTGGTAGTTTATCTGTGATTTATTTAGCCTATGTTACTCACAAATAAATTACCTTTCTAATGGTGAAAGAATATTTGAAATCGGCCCAATAGTTTTTGCGTGAATTAAATACAAAAATACAAATATTTCCTCATTACAATATCAGTATAGATATAGACTAGCTTAGTCTTTAAAAAAAGTAAACATCCAATCTGTTCTTCCAGACAATCTTCTACATCGATACCAAATTTCATCCAAATCCGTTCAGCTGTTTATGCGACAAAATCTGACAAACATCCATCCACCTATACTTTCGCATTTATAATATTTGTGTGATGGAAAAGGGAAGTGGATTTATCAGAGGAGTTATTAGAGGTCACACGTAATTTTTTGCTGTTGTTCTTGTTAGGCGGTTTTCCTCTGTCTTTGTAGCCACGTCACTTCAAGCTTCTTTGTAATTAAATTTTTGTAAATTATATTTTAGTAAGTGTATGTTGCTATAAAAATTGTTACTAATTTAAAACACTTGTGAACTTTTCATTCATTTATTAAGTTATTATTTACTGAAAGGACTTTATTATTTCTCAGTTAAGCTTTAAAAATATGAATTTAAATAAGAAAGTGGCTGTCGAGTTGATTTTATTTATTTATGCATTACAGGATAGAGTCAGTTGCATTTTCTGTATTATCTTGGAGTTTAAATTACGCTACAAAGAGACTCGGTGTTCTGTGAAGATCGTCTTTTGTTTTGTAATCACGTTTTTCTTTTTTCGTCTCTTAATTCAAAAGTTTGATGCCAGTATTGTCACTGGTATTGTTGTCTCTATTTTGTTGATAAGAGTGAAAGAGATATATCTTACTTCTTACTAATATTATTAATGCGAAAGTTTAGATGGATGGATGGATGGATGTTTGTTAGCGTTTGTAGCCTAAACGGCTGAACGGATCTCCATGAAATTCGGCATAGGTTTAGAGCATAGTCTGGAAGAACATATAGGTTAGTTTTTATCCCTGGAATAGTTACGGTTCCCGTGGGATTCATTAATTTAGTTTTTTAATGATTACTCGACTATTCTGCAACGGTACAACCTATCTTATTGAAATTTGGCACAGATGTAAAACAAAGTCTGGAGTATACATGGGATAAGCTTCATGCGCGAGAAATGTCCGGTTCCTGGGATACGTAGCTATTTGTAATTTATATAGTTCGTATGTTTTCTAATACCACGCGGACTAATTCGCGGGCAACAGCTCGTTTAAAATACATGAAGCGTTTATTGCAAATAGATTGCTCTTTAAAGCTTCAATTAACGGATACTTTGTAATTACCGTATTTCATTTATTATTCATGTAATGTAACGATTAACAGTTTAAACCGTATGTAAAAACAAAAATCACTGAGCTTTTAGCTATGTGAATAATTCAGTGAAAGGTTGTACAGCTTTCAGTAACTTTCGGAGAAAGACTTTTCTATAACAGATTTTTGTGATTACTCAAAAGTTGTCATTTTATTACAATTTTATTAACAGTTAACTACCTATCGCCCGCGACTCCGTCCCCGTGTAAAAAAAAAAGGTTTTTATTAGAAGACTATGTGCTCTACATCTGTGAGAAATTTCATCGAGACTTCATTACAAACATCTATCAATCCATTATTATTTTTTGTATTTAACACGTTCTCTGCGTGACAGGCCGATATCGGCCTGACGCGGTACTTAAGATGATGCGGACGTAGAAAGTTATGTCCCTCTCGCTAGTGTGAAACAATTATCTCAGTATTAATTACATAAAATAAAATGTATACATTATGTTTCCACATATATCAATTTAATCTATCCTAATGCTGGGAGGTCTAGAAAGACCTGCCATGTACTGGCGGAAATGTCATTGGGGGCGCATTTTGGCCCGCCGCCGCACCAGATGAATAATTATGATTTTATTTGCTATAGCAAACGTGTTAATATTAGTATGAAGTATGCTGAATTATTGTCTATGTGGTGAGGTGTTTGTGGTGAAGTAATTATGTGGTGAAATGCGTATTGAAGTTGAGTAGGGTCGAACGTGTCGTTTATAATTACATCGTTAGCGAGCAGCGCTACCGTGCGGACTATGAAAGAAACAAATTAAGGCACAGATGCTTCCTGCTCAATTAATTTAAATTGCAACGCGAAAAATGTGACTTTTGTGTTATATCGTACGTTAAATTTTTTTACAGTTCTACGAGTAAAACGATATTTGACTTCCTGACAGATATGTGCAAGTTAAGACGGTTCCAGTGTAGATAGTACGCTTGACAGTAACACGTCTCCTTGTTAAAGGCTTTGAAGATGTCCTCCTTCGGCCCGCCACTCCGTCCGCGTGGAATTAAGGAAAAAAAGTAAGTATGTGTTCTTGTAGACTATCCTCTACATCTATGCTAAATTTCATCAAGATCTCTTCAGCAGTTCAGGCTACAAGCTCTAACACACATCTATCGAAACCTTCGCATTTATTATATTAGTAAGATTGAAATGGCATTTGAATCCGTGACGTATTTAAATCGTTGTGCCTTCCTGTCTCAAAACATGTAAATACAATTAAACCCATCATTCGTAATTCCCTCTAACATTTGCTAGAAGTGTTCATACATCTTAAGGTCGTATTAAATTTCAATGTATGTGAATTGACACGGGAGAAAGGAAATGGAACATTACAAATTATATATAGAATGACGACGCGAAATTTTAGTTTACATTACTATGTGCGCTTCTCTAATTGGAACTCTCAAATGTCAGGAATTTTGTACAATTTAATGTAAGCAATTCTAAACTCTTCGTTAATTAATCTTACTAATATTATAAATGCGAAAGTTTAGATGGATGGATGTTTGTTAGAGTTTGTAGCCTAAACGGCTGAACGGATTTCGATGAAATTTTGGTATGGATGTAGAGGATAGTCTGGAAGAACACATAGGCTACTCACTTTTTTTTAATTCCACGCGGACGGAGTCGCGAGCGAAAGCTAGTGATTCATACATTTATTAACCAACTGTTGCCCGCGACTTCGTCCGCGCTATACAATAAACATGCGTAAAACTGCATATTCCTCGGATACCTGACATTTTTCGGGGATGTACCGTAATCCATGTGTTAGTTTAGACTTCATTTTGTTTTAATGTCTAACATATCGAATATTTATTTTATGTTACTTAAGTAATGAATATTCAAATGTTTTTGTCATACTAAGTACCTTTGGATAACCACTTATCTCCGCATTTTAACAATCAATAAATAAATTCTTAGAGACTATGCCACCAAATTGTAAATTGTCTGGTAACAATCCAACTTGTAAAATATACGGGAACATCGGATTTTGATCCCTTATGTCCAGTGAGGTCATTTTTAAGCTATCTAAGTCTCTATCAGCCAGTGTTGGGACAGGCCCTTAATATTTCAGTTTCTTTTCCATAGAACTGAACATCTTTTGTTTTACTTGTAGTGTTTATAGCAGTGCTGTGTTCGATGCGATTAAAAAAGACATTGAAACTCCTTCCTCGTTGAGATAAAATGATCCAACTCACGCAAGATTGTAATTAGTGTAAAATGTAGTCGAGAGCATCAATTAAGTTAAATGCAAGACAGTGGCACTAAAACGCGCTCCTATTCCGTAGCCATTTAAGTAATAAGTCTTCAAATCCAACTTAAGTCTGAATAAATTACTGTATTAAGAGACACGTTTAACGTTGCGGAATTTACAACTCCTTCGTAAGTTGATAGTAAATTAGAGTTGATACGCGATTTATTGAGTTACTAGCTTTCGCCCGCGACCCCGTCCGTGTAGTATTCAAAAAAACAAAACCAAGTAGCCTATGTGTTCATCTAGATTATCCGCTATATCAATGACAAATTTCATTAAGATCCGTTCAGCAGTTTAGGCTACAAACTCTAACAAAAAAATCCATCCATTTTTATTAACACTTTCACATTTATAATATTAGTATTACAGATAAATGGATTACTTTAAAGAACTCTATGATAATATGTATAACTTACTAATATTGTAAATGCGAAAATTTAAATGGATGGATGTTTGTTAGAGCCTTAACTGCTGAACGGATCTCGATGAAATCTGGCATAGTTGTACAGGATAGTTCGGAAGAACATATAGGATACTTGCTTTTTTTATTTACGCGGATAGATTCGCGGGCGAGAGTTAATATAATGGTTAAACGTAGCGGGAAATAGGCCATAAAGTCTATTAGATTTCCTGCCTGTTCTATGTCATGTAGTTCGATGAAAAAAAAATCCAATATAATTTTCATCTTAATTAAAATGGTGTAATAAATTATTACACAATAAGATTGGACGTATTAATTTAAAGCCAATCTATTGTGCTGATTTATAGTAGGTTTAATTCAAACCGGTTGTGAGGTTTGGGTGGAAATTTTCGCCTTCCCGTAATTTATGTACCCCTTGCCAATGTCGTTATTGTTTTACCGTTACAACGAATTGTTAACTGTTTGGGATTATAAGCTTTACTACCTTATTTAGTTATCTCTAGGTTTAAATACAAGTTAAAAATATTTCCTTCTAGCTCAAATGTAACTCATTAGAAATAAGAAATAAGAATATGGATAAAAAATATGCGCAAGAGAGTGAAATAAGATATATCGGATAGATGTATGAATTGCTTCCACTTCACGCCTGTTTTCTGTGTGGTCGTGGTATTGGACCGGGCGAGCCAGCCCATTCGTGGGAAGATGTTAAAGCGGGCTCTACCATTGTAACATGCGTTTAAGTCATTGACGTTTTAAGTCTAAATTTGTACGTTCATTTTAATAAAATTTTAAATCGATTCCGGTGCCGTCTTGACAGTGAACGGTAATTGATGCTATGAATCATTACGTCCCAGATTTCCGCGGCGTCGGAGATTTATGTAAGTTTCTAAGAAACTTTGCCAGTAAAACGTGCTAACACTCCAGACAGTTTGATTTAAATAAGAACTCCGATATCAAGGTTCGTGAGAAAACCTTTATTAATGTAATGCTTGTGACTTAGTCCCCGTAGATAAAAAATAAGTAGCTTATGTGTTTCTCCAGACTATCATTTACATCTATGACAATTTTCATCGAGATCCGTTTAGCAGTTTAGATTACAAACTCTTACAAACACTCTTCATCTAAACTTTCTCATTTATAAAATGAGAATTACACATTTTACAAAACATACGGATGAATTCTGAAAAAAAATCTCAAAACCATTGCTTCGTAAGCGCCGCTTAAATATGTCAGACGTCAAACTTATAAAAGAATTTTAACTTTAAGGGGGCTATTCATTTAAGGCACTGTTATATATTTAAACGTTTCAATATTTGATCGTTTATGTATAAAAAATAATGATTCATTTATTTTAATTATTTTTATTACAATGACGTCTGATAAATCAAGTCTTACGAAATTATCTTGACCTTGAAACTTTGTTAGTAAATTATTTAAAGCATGTTTTTTTGATAAAAATAAAATAGCATTGTTAAAGGTATTTTAACGTTAACGAGGTAAACCTAAATCTATTTTAATGTGAAAATTTCCATTGTAGCTTTGTTAACAATTTCTCAACGATGTCTAAAGAAAACCACGAACAATATAACTCTAAGAAATTTTAAGATTCAAGTTAAATTCTATTATACAAATGAAGTTGTTACACAATCATAATTGCGGCAAGACAATTACAATTGGAACATAACGTTTGAAAACATGAAAATTTTCAAATGGAATTATCATTAAAATAATAATTGAAACTGTATTCAATTGAAAAGTTATTTAATTCAATTTTTAATCACATGAAATGAGAAATTTTTCAAATTAGAGTTTTAGTCGCGTTTATAATTCTAGGTCATGGTTAAAAGTTTTATTATTGGCTTGGCTACAAAGGAAGACCGAAGAAAGTATGGATGGATTGTGTGAAAGAGGATATGCTTAAGAAAGGAGTGGATTCAGATATGACTGATAGAGATGTATGGAACAGCAGCACATACTGTGCCGACCCTCCATATGGGATAAGAGCAAGTAGATGGTGATGGTTAAAAGCTTTATTATATGTTACTTTAATATGAAATTCATTGTTTTAAAACCTACTGAATTGCATGACATTTTAAAACTTGAATATGAAAAAAATTATGACATACTAGCTTTCGTCCGCGTCCCCTGGCGTGGAATTAAATACAAAACAAAACTGAGTAGCCTATGTGTTTTCTAGACAATCCTCTACATCTATGCCAAATTTCATCGAAATCCGTACAGCCGTTTAGGCTACATACTCTAACAATCATCCATCTAAACTTTCGCATTTATTACATTAGTATGAAGTATGATTTTTAAATATTTTAGTCCTACATTTTCAATGTTTTATTAGTTTTGAAGATGCATTAAACTTGTGTTACCCAGACGATATATCGCAAAACTATTTAGTCTCGCTTTGATTCCTATGAGCTTGTGAGGTGTACTACTCGATTTTTAGTTGTGCAACTAAACAGTTGAATTCGCTGCGAAACAATCGACAATCACATAACAGTTGTGCGAGAGTTTAGTCAAAAATGTGCGCCCGCTCTTAGTATTTACGTTTTGAAAATGGAAACTCATGCAAAACCAAGAGTATACAGAATTCAAAAGACAAAAGATTTATGTAAACGCAAACATCGAGACTATCGACTCTCAATCGAAATCTCTCGAACAGTTGTCTACTTTCGTATTGCAGTTTTATTGGCAGCTCTGCGGGTTTACTAACGGATTGGCAGTAACTTCAATGTATTTGACATGCGTATATGATAATCTTTTACTTGTTATTTCAATCATTTTCAATTGAATGCAATACAGCGAATATAAATGCAAAAGTTTGGATAGATGTTTGTTAGAGTTTGTAGCCTAAACTGCTGAACGGATCTCGATGAAAATTGGCATCCATGTAGAGGATAGTCTGGAAAAACACATAGGCTACTTTCTTTTGTTTTTGTAATTCCTGACAGACGAAGTCGAAGGCAAAAGCTAAACCATGAAAATAAGCGCAATCAAACATTTAATTAAGTCTCAATAATTTTAATATCATGTATTTGCCAATGTTTTTGAAGTATTTTATGGTATTACATTAAAATAACCTAAAATAATCCCTTAATGTATTAATTGACATTTTTAATTCTTTATTTTCTGAAGCAATTTACTCTGTCTGATTCCTGCAATCTTTACAAGTCTGTGGTGGATTGTCACGTACGATCGTGCCGTTTTACCTCCCGAACTGATAATGCAAGCAAAAAACACAAATCAACCAACTGAAAGACATTAATGCTAAGTTTTCAATATCCTAGAGCGCACAGACTAAACTATCACAGAA